>NC_141910.1:23424218-23581250 GCF_057802395.1 Ceratotherium simum simum
CTGAGTGGCATTAACAACAAAAATTCATTTTATCGTAGTTCTAGAAGTTAGAAGTCTGAGATTAGGGTGCCAGCGTGGGTAGGTTCTGGTGAGAGCTCTCTTCCTGGCTTTCAGACTGTGCCTTAAGTATCCTCACGTGGGAGGGAGAGAGAGAGACTAAGTTTTCTGGTGTTTCTTCTTCTTCTTCTTTTTTTTTTTTTGCGAGGAAGTTTGGCCCTGAACTAACATCTGTTGCCAATCTTCCTCTTTTTGCTGAGAAAGATTGGCTCTGAGCTAACATCCATGCCCATCTTCCTCTATTTTGTATGTGGGACGCTGCCATAGCATGGCTTGATGAGCGGTGCATCGGCCACACCCAGGATTCTAACCTGCAAACCACGGACTCCTGAAGCAGAGCTTGAGAACTTAAACACTATGCCACCAGGCCGGCCCCTGGTGTTTCTTCTTATAAGAGCACTAATCCCATCATGAAGGCCCCTCCCTTGTGACCTCATCTAAACCAAATTACCTCCTAAAGGCCCCATCTCCAAACATCATCACACTGGAGATTAGGCCTTCAAAATATAAATTTGGGAAGAACTCAATTCAGTCCATAGCAGAGATAATCATGCAATTTTTGTGTTTCATTCTATTGAAATGATGCATTACATTAATTGATTTTCAGTTGTTAAACCAACATTGCATTCTTAGGATAAATCTCATTTGGTCATAGTGTATAATTCTTCGTATATGTTGCTGAATTCGATTTTCTAGTATTTTGTTGAGGATTTTTGCATCCATATTCATATGAGATATTGGTCTGTAATTTTCTTTTCTTGTGATGTCTTTGTCTGGTTTTCATATCAAGGTAATACTGGCCTCATAAAGTAAGTTGAGATGTGTTCCTTCGTCTTCTAGTTTTTGGAAGAGTTTGTAAAGAATTGGTATTAATTCTTCTTTAAATGTTTGGTAGAATTCAATGGTGAAGCCATGTGGTCCTGGATTTTTTTTCCTGGCTATTTTTTATTACTAATCCAATCTATTCACATGTTATAGGTCTATGTGAATTGTCTGTTTCTTTTTGAGTTAGTTTTGGTAGTTCCTGTCCTTCTAGGAATTTGTCTATTTCATCTAAGTTATCTAATTTGCTGGCATACAATTGTCCACAGTACTCCTTTATAATCCTTTTTTATTTATGTAAGTTTGGTAGTAATGTCTCTTTTATTTCTGATTTTAGTTACTTGAGTCTTCTCTTTTTTTCTTGGTCAATCTAGTTAAAGGTTTATTAATTTTGTTAATCTTTTCAAAGAACCAGCTTCTGTTTTCATTGATTTTCTTTATTGTTTTTCTATTCTCTAGTTCATTAATTTCCACTCAAATCTTTATAGTTTTCTTCCTTCTGCTTGTTTTAGGTTAGTTTGCCCTTCTTTTTCCAGTGTCTTAGAGTGGAAGGTTAGGTTATTGATTTGAGATCTTTCTTCTTTCTTAATATGGGCAATTATAGCTGTACATTTTCCTCTAAGTCCTGCTTTACTTGTATCCCATAAGTTTTGGTATGCTGTGTTTTCATTTTCATTCATCTCAAAGTATTTTCCAATTTCTTTTTTTATTTCTTCTTTGAATCATTGGTTATTTAGGAGTGTTTTGTTTAATTTCCACATATATGTGAGTTTCCCAAATTTTTTCCTGCTATTGATTTCTAACTTCATTCCATTGTGGTTGGAGAACATCCTTTGTATTATTTCTATCCTTTTAATTTATTGAGTTTTGTTTTATAGCCTAGCATATGATCTATCCTGGAGAATGTTTTGCATGTACTTGAGAATAAGGAATATTCTATTGTGATTGAGTGGAGCATTCTACAGACATTTGTTATCTCAACTCATTTTATGAAGCTAGCATTGCCCTGATACCAAAACCAGACAAAAACACTGCAGAAAAGAAAACTACAGGCCAATATCTCTCATGAATATAGGCACAGAAATCCATAAGAAAACTATATCAAATACAATTCAACAATATATAACAAGAATTATACACCATGACCAAGTAGAGTTTATTTCAGGGATGCAAAGCTGGTGTGATATTCAAAAATCAATCAATGTAATCCATCATATAAATAGGCTAAAGAAGAAAAATTACATGATCATATCAATCAATGCAAAGAGCATTTGTCAAAATTCAACACTCATTTATTATAAAAACTGTCATATAAACTTCCTTAACTTGAGAAAAAGCATCTACAAAAAACTCCGCCATTAACATTATACTTAATAGTGAAGGACTGAACGTTTTCCCCCTAAAATCCTGAACAAAGCAAGGATGTCCAGTCTCTTCACTCTTGTTCAACATAGTGCTGGAAGTTCTAGCCAATGCAATAAAGCAGCAAAAGGAAATAAAAAGCATACAGATCAGAAAGGAAGAAATAAAATTCTCCCTATCTGCAGATGACATAATTGTCTACATAGAAAATCCCAAAGAATCTATAAAGAACAAAACAAAACAAAACAAAAAAATCCTAGAACTAATAAGTGACTACAGCAACATCACAGGATAAAAGATAAACCCAAAAATCAATTGCATTTCTATATGCTGACAATGAACATGTGGACACCAAAATTTAAAATTCAGTACTATTTATAATCACGCCCCTAAAAGTGAAATAAGGTTTATGTATATCTGACAAAATGTAGAGTATTTGTATACTGAAAACCATAAAACTCTGATGAAAGAAATCAAGATCTAAATAAATGGAGAATTATACAGTGTTTATAGATTGGAAGACTCAACAAAGTAAAAATGTCATCTCTCCCAAGCTGACATAGAAGTTTAATACAAGTCCTATCAAAATTCCAGCAAGGTTTTTTGTAGATAGACTAGATTATTCCAGAATTTACATGGAAATGCAAAGGATCCAGAATAACTAAAACAATTTTGAAAAAGAAAAATAAAATGGGAGGAATCAGTCTACCCTATTTTAAGACTTATTATGTAGCTACAACAATCAATACCATGTGTTATTGGTAAAAGGATAGATACATAGACCAATAGAACAGAATAGAAAACCTAGAAATAGACACATACAAATAAGTCCAATTGAATTTTGACAGAGGTGCAAAAGCAATTCAATTGAAAATAGACTTTTTAACAAATGGTCCTGGAATAATTGTACACCATAGACAAAATAATAAATATTGGGGCCGGCCTGGTGGTGCAAGCAGTTAAGTGTGCGCACTCGGCTACAGCGGCCCAGGGTTCGCCGGTTCGGATCCCAGGTGTGCACCGACACACTGCTTGACAAGCCATGCTGTGGCAGCGTCCCATATAAAGTGGAGGAAGATGGGCACGGATGTTAGCCCAAGGCCAGTCTTCCTCAGCAAAAAAAGAGGAGGATTGGCAGATGTTAGCACAGGGCTGATCTCCTCACAAAAAAATAAATAAATAAATAAATAAGTAAATAAATAAATAAATAAACATTTACATAAGTCTCACATATTATGCAAAAATCAACTCAAAATGGATCTTGGACTTAAATGTGACATATAAAACAACAAAACTTTTATAAAAATAGGAGAAAATGTTGGGTATCTTAGGCAAGGCAAAGCATTCTAAAGCCATTCCATGAAAGGAAAAATTGGTAAGTTGGATTTCATCAAATTAAAGACTTTTTCTCTGTAAAAAAACCTGTGAAGAAGGTGGAAAGACAAGTTACAGACTGAGAGAAAATATTTGCAAACTACATGTTCAACATAGGACTAGTATCTAGAATATTTAAAGAACTCTCAAAACTCAACAACAAAAAAGTAAACACCCCAATATGAATATGGGTAAAAGATATGAAGAGACATTCCACCAAAGAGGGTATACAGATGGCAAATAAGCACATGAAAAGATGTTCAACTTCATTAGTCATTAGTGAAGAGCAAATTAAAACTATAATGAGATATCACTACACATCTATCAGAATGGCTAAAAAAAATAGTGACAATACCAAATGCTGGCAAGGATGCAGAGAAACTGGATCACCCATACACAGTGGTGCAAATGTAAAATGGTACAGCTGCTTTGGAAAATAGTTTGGCAGTTTCTTTAAAAACTAGACACAGAGGAGTGACGTCAGCAACATGGTAGAGTGAGTTGTTCCATTTGTCTCTCCCCCTTAAAACTGCAACTAAATGGACATTCATTCATCAGTGGAGGATACCCACACAGCACATCAGGATGCCTGAGAGACCCACGCAGCCATACATCTGAAGGTGTATGGATTACCCTCAGGGAGGTGGTGGAGACAGGCGGGCGCTCTCTGGCCCCCAGGCAGCCCAGTACACACATGCGACTGATCTCCCAGCTGGAGTGTTCATAGCACTGCTGCAGCCCCAAGGGTGGCAGTGCACCTCAGCACAACTGTGGAAACAGGTGGCAGCAGCCCTGAGCCCCTGTGTGATTGCTTCCTCATCTGGTGGGAGAGTCCATAGGGCTGCATGCTCCACAGGGAGCAGTTCAGGCCCAGACCCAGTGGGGAGGCCCTGCCCACCAAGCACAACAGCTGGTGTGAGCTAGAAGCAGACCTAGGAGCAGATGGCGGTGGATCTGCAGCCTGGGTGAACAAGCTCCCAGCTGCCACAAATACCCATACCATACCACTGCAGCCCCGAGGGGGTAGCGTGACTCAGTGGGACTCTGGGAGCAGGTGGCAGCAGCCCTGAGCCCCCTTGTGATCACTTCCTTGTCCCATAGGAGAGTCCACAGGGCTGCGCGCTCCACAGGGAGTGGCTCAGGCTTGGACCCAGTGGGGAGGCCCCGCCCACCAGGCACAACAGCTGGTGCAGCCCAGGAGCAGATGGCAGCAGAGCTGCAAACCTGGGTGAATGAGCTCCTGGTTGCCACAAATGCCCATAGTACCGCAGTGGCCCAGAAAGGGGGAGCACATCTCGGCGGGACTGTGGGAGCAGGTGGCAGCAGCACTGAGCCCCCATGTGATTGCTTTCCCATTTGGTGGGACACCCCACAAGGCCACTGCAATCCCAAGGAGTGGCCCAGGCTCAGACAGGCACAGCTGACAGGGATCGCTGTAGGCACAGATTACACAACTCCTGCCCCTGCCGCAGTGCCAGCAGGTGGAACCTGCAACCAGATACTATCACTATGCGATGGCACAAATCCACTCCATAAAATGGTGTGAAGAAATATATTAATACTCCATACCAGAAGGAAAACGACAAACACCCAGAAATCAATCCTGAAGGCACAGAAATCTACAATCTAAATGACAAAGAATTCAAAATAGCTATTGTAAAAAAACTCAATGAGTTACAAGAGTTTCAGAAAGACAGTTCAATGAAATCAGGAACAAAATTAATGAACAGAGGGAATTCTTCACAAAAGAGATTGAAACTATAAAGAAAAACCAATCAGAAATGTTGGAGATGAAAAACACAATGGATGAGATAAAGAAAAATTTGGAGTCCTTAAATAATAGAGCTGATATTACGGAGGATAGAATTAGCGATCTAGAGGATAGGAATACAGAAATGCTTCAGATGGAGGAGTAGAGAGAACTAAGACTAAAAAGAAATGAAGAAATTCTCCGAGAAATATCCAACTCAGTTAGGAAATGCAACATAAGGATTATAGGTATTTCAGAGGGAGAAGTGAGGGAGAAAGGAGCAGATAGCTTGTTCAAAGAAATAATAGCTGAGAACTTCCCAAACCTGGAGAAGGAGCTGGAATTACATGTAAATGAAGCCAATAGAACTCCTAATTACATCAGTGTAAAAAGACCTTCTCCAAGGCATATTTTAGTAAAGCTGGCAAAAGTCAGTGACAAAGAAAAAATATTAAGGGCAGCAAGGCAGAAGAAAATAACCTGCAAAGGAATCTCTATCAGGCTTTCAGTGGATTTCTCAGCAGAAACCTTACAGGCTAGGAGAGAGTAGAATGATATATTCAAAATTCTGAAAGACAGAAATGTTCAGCCAAGAATACTATATGCAGCCAAAATATCCTTCAGATATGATGGAGAAATAAAAAATTTCCCAGGTAAACAAAAGCTGAGGGAGTTCATGGCCACAAGACCCCTGCCTACAAGATTTGATCAAGAAGTCTCTCATATATGGAGAAAAAATAAAAAGAGTTAACAAAGCTTTGAGTGAGGAGATAAATAGGCAGACAAAATCAGAAAATTGCAACTCTATCAGAACAGATTAGCAAACACTTAATTATAACTCTAAAGATAAAGGGAAGGAAAACATCAAAAATAAATATAACCACTTCATTTTAACCACAAATTTACAACATAAAATGGAATAAGTTGTGACGACAACAATTTAGAAGGGAGAGAAACTTAGAAAGGGATGAAACCTGCTTAGACTAAGAGAATAAGAGGCTATTGGAGAATGGACTATCTCATCTACGAGATCTTTTATACAAACTTCATGGTAACCACTAAACAAAAAATCAGAACAGAGACACAAATGATAAATATATGAGAAAATAAGAAATGAGAAAACCATCATAGAGAGCCACCAAACTGAATTGACAGTCTGAAATACACAGGATGAGAAACAAGGGAAATACAGAACAACTGAAAAACAAGCAATAAAATGGCAGCATTAAGCCCTCATATATCAATAATCACTCTAAATGTAAATGAATTGAATTCCCCAATCAAAAGACACAGAGTGGCTGTATGGATTAAAAAACAAGACCCAAAATATGCTGCCTCCAGGAGACACATCTCAGCTCTAAAGACAAACACAGGCTTAGAGTGAAGGGATGAAAGATGATACTCCAAGCTAATGGCAACCAAAAGAAAGCAGGTGTTGCCATACTTATACCAGACAAAGTAGACTTTAAGATAAAAAAAGACAATGAGAGACAAAGAGGGGCAGTATATAATGATAAAACAGACACTCCATCAAGAGGACATAACACTTATAAATATATATGCACCTAACACAGGAGCACCAAAGTACATAAAGCAACTATTAATTGACCTAAAAGGAGACATTAACAGCAACACGATAATAGTAGGGGACCTTAAGACCCCACTTTCATCAATGAGTAGATCAACCAGACAGAAAGTCAACAAAGAAATAGTGGAACTAAACAAAAAACTAGACCAGATAGACTTAATAGATACATATAGAACACTCCATCCAAAATCAGCAGAATACATATTCTTTTCAAGTACACATGGAACATTCTCAAAGATAGACCATATGTTGGGAAACAAGGCAAGCCTCAATAAATTTAAGAAGATTGAAATCATATCAAGCATGTTTTCTGACCATAATTCTATGAAACTAGAAATCAACTATAAGAAAAATGCTGGGAAAGTGACAAACAGGTGGAGACTAAACAAAAGGCTACTGAACAACCAATGGATCATTGAAGAAATTAAAGCAGAAATCAAAGAATATCTGGAGACAAATGAAAACGAAAATACACCATACCAACTCATATGGGATGCAGCAAAAGCGGTCCTAAGAGGGAAAGTCATAGCAATACAGGCCCACCTTAACAAACAAGAAAAATCTCAAACAAGCAATCTCAAACTACACCTAACAAAACTAGAAAAAGAAGAAAAAACAAAGCCCAAAGACCGCAGGAGGAGGGAAATAATAAAAATTAGAGCAGAAATAAATGAAATCAAAACCAAGAAAACAGTAGAAAGGATCAATAAAACTAAGAACTGATTCTTTGAGAAGATAAACAAAATTGACAAATCCTTAGCCAGATTCACTAAGAAAAACAGAGAGAAGGCTCAAATAAATAAAATTAGAAATGAAAGAGGAGAAATTACAACAGATACCACAGAAATACAAAAGATTATAAGAGAATACTATGAAAAACTATATGCCAACAAATTGGACAATTTAGAAGAAATGGATAAATTCTTAGACTCACACAATCTCCCAAAACTGAACTAAGAAGAAATAGAGAATATGAATAGGCCAATCACAAGGAAAGAGATTGAAACAGTAATCAAAAACCTCCCAAAAAATAAAAGTGCAGGACCAGATGGCTTCTCCAGAGAATTTTATCAAACATTCAAAGAAGATTTATTACCTACCCTTCTCAAACTATTCCAAAAAATTGAAGAAGATGGAACACTTTCCAACACATTTTATGAGGCCAACATCACTCTGATCACAAAGCCAGACAAGAACAACACAAAGAAGGAAAACTACATGCCCATATAGCGGATGAACACAGATGCAAAAATCCTCAACAAAATATTGGCAAACCAAATACAGCAATACATCAAAAGGATCATACACCATGATCAAGTGGGATTTATACCAGGGACACAGGGAGGGTTCAACATACACAAGTCAATAAATTTGATACACCACATTAACAAAATGAGGAATAAAAACCACATGATCATCTCAATAGGTGCTGAGGAAGCATTTGACAAGATCCAACATCCATTTATGATAAAAAGTCTCAATAAAATGGGTATAGAAGGAAAGTACCTCAACATAATAAAGACCATACATGTCAAACCCACAGCCAACATTGTACTCAATGGGGAAAAACTGCAAGCCATCCCTCTGAGAACAAGAACAAGACAAGGGTTCTGATTCTTGCTGCTCTTATTCAACATAGTAATGGAGGTTCTGGCCAGAGCAATTAGGCAAGAAAAAGAAATAAAAGGTATCCAAATTGGCAAGGAAGAAGCCAAACTCTCTCTGTTTGAAGATGACATGATTTTATACATAAAAAACCATAAAGAATGGAAAACTATTAGAAATAATCGACAACTACAGAAAAGTTGCAGGGTACAAAATCAACTTACAAAAATCAGTTGCATTTCTATACTGTAATAATGAACTAATAGAAAGGAGAACTCAAGAATACAATCCCATTTACAATCACAACAAAAAGAATAAAATATCTAGGAATAAATTTAACCAAGGAGGTGAAAGACCTATACGATGAAAACTCTAAGACATTATTGAAAGAAATTAATGATGACAAAAAGGAATGGAAAGACATCCCATACACATGGATTGGAAGAATAAACATAGTTAAAATTCCATACTACCTAAAGCAATCTACAGATTCAATGCAATCCCAATCAGAATCCCAATGACATCCTTCATGGAAACAGAACAAAGAATCCTAAAATTCATATGGGCAACAAAAGACCCAGAATAGCTAAAGCAATCCTGAGGAAAAAGGACAAAGCTGGAGGCATCACAATCCCTGACATCAAAATATATACAAATCTATAGTAATCAAAACAGCATGGTACCGGTACAAAAACAGACACATGGATCAATGGAGCAGAATAGAAAGCCCAGAAATAAAACCACACATATACAGAGAGCTAATTTTCAACAAAGGAGCTGAGAACATAAAATAGAAAAAAGAAAGCCTCTTCAATAAATGGTGCTGGGAAAACTGTACAACCACATGCAAAGGAATGAAGGTAGACCATTATCTTTTGCCATACACAAAATTAACTCAAAATGGATTAAAGACTTGAAGGTAAGACATGAAACCATAAAACTCCTAGAAGAAAATATAGGCAGTACACTCTTTGACATTCGTCTTAGAAGGATCTTTTTGAATACCATGTCTACTTGGGCAAGGGAAACAAAAGAAAAAATAAACAAATGGGACTTCATCAGACTAAAGAGCTTCTGCAAGGCAAAGGAAACCAGGAACAAAACGAAAAGACAACCCACCAGCTGGGGGAAAATATTTACAAATCATATATCTGACAAGGAATTACAGGTTACAAGATTAACAAGGAGTTAATCTCCAAAATATATAAAGAACTCAAACAACTCAACAACAAAAAAACAAACAACTCGATCAAAAAATGAGCAGAGGATATGAACATACATTTTCCCAAAGATATACAGATGGCCAACAGGCACATGAAAAGATGTTCAACATCACTAATCATCAGGGAAATGCAAATCAAAACTACAATGAGAGGGCCGGCCCCGTGGCTTAGTGGTTAAGTGCACATGCTCCGCTACTGGCGGCCCGGGTTTGGATCCCAGGCGCGCACCAACGCACTGCTTCTCCGGCCATGCTGAGGCCATGTCCCACATACAGCAACTAGAAGGATGTGCAACTATGACATACAACTATCTACTGGGGCTTTGGGAGAAAAAAAGGAGGGGATTGGCAATAGATGTTAGCTCAGGGCCGGTCTTCCTCAGCAAAAAAAGAGGAGGATTAGCGTGGATGTTAGCTCATGGCTGATCTTCCTCACACACACACACAAAAAACTACAATGAGATATCACCTCACACCTGTTAGAATGGCTGTAATTACCAAGACAAAAACCAGTAAATGTTGGAGAGGGTGTGGAGAAAAGGGAACCCTCATACACTGCTGGTGGGAATGCAAACTGTTGCAGCCTCTATGGAAAACAGTACGGAGATTTCTCAAAAAATTAAAAATCAAAATACCATAAGACCCAGCTATCCCACTACTGGGTATTTATCAAAGAACTTGAAATCAACAATTCAAAGAGACTTATGCACCCCTATGTTCATTGCAGCGTTATTCACAATAGCCAAGACAAGGAAGCAACCCAAGTGCCCATCAACTGATGAATGGATCAAGAACATGTGGTATATATATACAATGGAATACTACTCAGCCATAAAAAAAGACAAAATCATCCCATTTGCAACAACATGGGTGGAACTTAGGGTATTATATTAAGTGAGATAAGCCAGACAAAGAAAGACAAACACTGCTTGATTTCACTCACATGTGGAAGATAAACAAATAGATGGACAAAGAGAACAGATTAGTGGTTACCAGAGGGAAAGGGAGTTGGCAGGTGGGCTTAAGCAGTAAAGGGGCACATATATATGGTGACTGATAAATAATAATGTACAACTGAAATTTCACAATGTTATAAACTCTTATGACATCCATAAAAAATATATATATATAAAAACTAAACATGTAACCATCATAGGACAGAGCAATAGCATTCCTGGGCATTTATATCAGAAAAATGAAAACTTATGTTCACCCAAAAACCTGTACACAAATGTTTATAGCAGCTTTATTGATAATAGCCCCAAACTGGAAACAACCCAGATGTCCTTCAATGGGTGAATGGTTAAACTGTGATATACCCATATCATGGAATACTACTCAGCAATAAAAAGGAACAGACTATTAATACACGCCAGAGATTACGGGATCTCCAGAGAATGAACGGGTGAGTCTCCAGAGAATTATGCCAAGTGGAAAAAGCTAATCCCAAAAGGTTACATACTGTATGATTTTATTTATATAAGATTCTTGAAATGACAAAATTATAAAAAGGGAGAACAGATTAGTGGTTGCAGGGGTTAAGGAGGGGGTGGGGGCAGGAAGGGAGTGGATGTGGCACCATGAGGGATCCTTGTGGTGATGGCAATGGTCTGCATCTTGACTGCATCAATATCAATATCTTGGTTGTGATATTGCACTATAATTTTGCAAAATGTTAACATTGGAGGAAACTGGATAAAGAATATGTGGGATCTTTCTGTATTATTTATTACAACTGTATATGCATCTACAATGATCTCAAAGTTAAAAGTTTAATTTAAAAAATCTATGATTTGCTATGCAGATAAATGAGAAAAGCTGAAAATATGTGATCGCTGCTGTTTAAAAAATATTAACTGCGCTTATCTGGTTGGAGAAATTATGGTTGAGTTTTTTTCCTTTGTACTCTTCTGTGTTTGTGATATTTTCTTCATTGAGCATGCTTTACATTTAAAATTAGGGAAAAAGGAGAATCAAGAATAAAAATATTCTGTATTCTATGGAACACAGTGTTACCTAGGAAACCTGAAAAGGAAGATAGAACATGGGTCAGAAACTGTCCTGAACGAGGGTTCTTAGAATAGAATGAGACCTTTTTGAGTTAAAATTCTCTAGAGGCATTACTTGTGATAGTTGTGAACACAGATTCCTAAAAACACTATTTGCAACAAAATCTGTTTTGGCTATAGTTAGGATGATCATATAATTTATTATTTAAACCAGTATACTTTTGAGAGTGAAGGGGAACATTATTAATTATTCTTGAAAAATGGGTGGAAACTAGTACTGTCCCAAAGCAACTCAGACATATGCTCATCCTAGCTTTAGGTCACACTCAATTCTTATAAATCTAGAATTTTTTATATTGAAATTCCAGCAAGTTGAATATATGGCATCATATCAAATTAACGTAGATAGCAATGGTGTTAAATACACAATCATTCCCTCCTTAAAGTGCTACTTTCTTCACTTGGGTTCCAGGACTACCTTCTTTTGATTCTCCTCCTCAGTCTCCTTGCCTGGATTCTCCTCCAGTTCCAGACTCTAACCGTTAGAGAGTCCCAGAGCTCAGTTCTCAATTCTCTTCTTGCATCTTCTGTAGCCACACTCCTTCTCTAGGTAATCTCATCCTACTTGTGGCTTTCAATACCTTTGAACCCTGATGACTTCAAAACTGTATCTTCAATCTGTTCTCTCCTCTGACCTATAGGCTTACATCCAACTTCCTATACAACATCTCCACTTGGATATCTAATAAGAATCTCAACTCTAATATGCCCCCAAAATAATTCTCGATTCCCCCCACCAAAACCTGTTCCATCATCAGTAGTCTCCATCTCAGTATGTGGCACCAACATTCACCCAGTTATTTAAGCCAAAAACTCAAAGTCATCCTTGTTTCCTGGCTTTTACCCACAACCCACATCCAGTTCGTCAGCAGATCCTGTTGTTTGACCTTCAAAATCTATCATGAATCTGACTTCGCTTCCTCAATCTCATCCTCCTTGGGTGAGCCACCATCATCTCTTTCCGATTACTGCAAAGTCCAGTTGTCTCCCTGCTTCCATTTTTGGTTTTGCTCCCTACAGATTGTTCTCCAAATAGCAGGCAGAATGCCCTTTTTAAAATTTAAATCAATCATGTACCTCCCCTATTTTCAAGCCTGGGTGGGTTCCTAGTGCCATTATTGTGGCCTGAGAGGCCCTCATGATCTGCTTTCCTGCTTCCAGCACCATTTTTCTAACCTCATCTCCCACCAGGCTCCCCTGGTACATTGTGTTGCATACTGGCTTCCTTCCTATTTTTTATACACCAAGCACATTCACATCTCAGAGCCAATGTACTTGCTGTTCCCTTTGTTCAGAACACCCTTCCCCTAGTATCTGCAAAAGTTCTTCTTGCTCTCAAGTCTCTGATAAAATGTGATGACTTCTGAGGGACCTGTTTACCTAACTATCCTATCAGTCTAGTCACTCTCTAGCCCCTGACTTTGTCTCCATAGCACTTACCGCCACCATTAGACATCTGTCTGCTTATCTGCCTCCTTCTGTAGAACATAAGCTCTCCATAAATACTAGTTAAATAAGTGAATGAATTAATACATGGATAAGAGGCAGTAAAAAGAAAAAAGAGGCAATGGGAATAACAAAGGAGAATTAGAATAACAGTGTAGTTGAGGAAATAGGCAACTCGAACATGCTTTTAGGTGGAGAACTCTAGTGGAAAAGTGGAAACCAAAGACGCAAAATAGGGAAAACTGATGGAACACTATCATAATTGAAGCAAAAGGAAATGAGAACAAGGTCACAAATAGTAGAATAGAAGGCAGATCACACTTAACATATAAAATGAACTCTTTCACAACTCTCTGCAAAAAAATTATTCCTCATAACGGGTTCCATATTCTCATTAACTATATGAAATTCCACTCCAGCAGCCAAGCTAGAAACTCCAGTCTTCTTTAACACTTCTTTGTCTTTCATCTTCTTGCCTGCTTAAATGGATGCCAAGTTATCTCAATTCCATCCCTGTTATGCTCCATATCCATGCCCATTTTTCAACTCTACTGACACTACCCTAGGTAAGGCATTTGTCATTTTCTTGCCTGGAATATTTTAATGATTTTCTGACTAGAGTCTGAATTCGGTAGCTTTCTGCTCTCAGTTCTTTCTCCATACTACCATCAGAACTATGGTCTTAAAACACAGATATGATCATACCATTTTCCTCTTCAAAAGAGCAGCAATAAACCATTTCTCTCTATTATATTTCTTCAGTTATTGAGTGCCTTGTATGTGCTATGTGCTGACAATACTGAGTTATGATAAAGGGGGCATTTCAAATTAGGAATGAAGAAATCAAATGGCCACAACAAAATGAAAAGATGCTCAAGAATGAAATGTTATTTTTCTCCTATGAGATTGGCAAAGATTAAAAAGAATGAAAATACCCAATGTGGGAAAACAAGCATCCTCATCCACTATTGGTGGAAGTATTAATAGATACAAACTTTTGGGAGGGCAATTTAGCAATACTTGTTAAAACTTTAATGATACCCATTTGCCCTAACAATGGTTATCTGCAGGGTTGTGGAATTATGGAAGACTTTCTACTTCTCACAGTATTTTTCACTACTTTTCATAGTATTTAATGTTTATAATGTATATACATTTATTTTTCAATTTAAAAAAATAAAGATACAAAATGGAAAAAAAATTATCTTTCTTTGATGGATTCATACTTTTTAGGTCAACATTTAAGGCTTTTCAAAGTAAGTCCCTAGCCCAATTTCAGCCCCATCTTCCACCACTGTTGTTCACATCTCCCTCACCCGGGACTATCCCAGATAGTGCTTTTCACTCCTCTCTGCCTCTGATGTTCCTCTAACTGGAATGCCTTCCCCCCCTCTTCTATTAATCAAAACAGTACTCATCTTCCCAGAGCAACGAGAATCACTTCGCTTTCCCGGTGAAGCTTGTCCTCCCATCTGGTTTAAACTGCGCCTCCTTGGTGCTAAGGGGTAGGTAGTTTGTTTACACCTCTAGCAGAGCACAGTTTGGCTTGAATTGTTACTTGTGTCTGGTGTCTCCCTTGCCGTCGTTTATTCTCCACTTTATTTACCTTTTCTGTGAAATAAATGTTCATTTCAAAATATTTATTCAGAGTCTTGTATGTTCCATACATAAATCCCCACTTAAATTATACAGCTCTTGGAGATACATAGCTCAGCCATGTGGGCAATTACCTTCAAGTCACAAAATGCTATTTTGTATTAATTTGTATTTGAAGAGAGTGCCGGAATTAATTAAACATGTCTATAGATGCCTGGTGTTTATTCACTGACAATGAGCCGGAATTATTATCTCACTTTAAGCCTTTCTCTGGTGATTTGTTTACAGAGAGCTGTGCTAAATAGCTGAATTGTTGTCATGACCCTTTGCCTAGATCTTTTCAAAACAGTCATTAGACTTGAGTTTTACATAACAAAACACACACACAAAATCTCATAACCAGGAGAGAAACTGAAAACAATTCTTAGAATTTTAAGCTTGCACATGCGTTAAGATTGGGCTTACAGTAATAGGCATAGCCCGTGATTTTGTAACTCAACAATAATTAAATCTGACCACTTGTAAGTGCTGAAGTGTGTATGGTTGCCAAACTGTGATAATGTGTAGAATAAACTAATAACCTTAAATGAACTTGATCAATAGGGCTCCTTTCAGTAAATCAAAGCATTAACCGCTTTTTGCCATTTTGGTGACTACACAGTTTCAGGTCCCCAAGTGGGAGTAGTTCTTCAAGCAAAAGTGGCAGCTCCATTATCATTTGTAAATTTCCACAAGCCAGCCTGGCAGCTTCTGTTGTCTGCGCGGGCTGTGACCTCTCTCACAGCATACTATTCGTCATTGTTTTGTTTATGAGCATCTATATACGCCATGGAAGTTCTGGGGAGAGAGTTGCAGAAAAAGAAAACTGAAACTAAAAAAGGAAATCAAAAGCTAAAAGCCAGAAACTATCTCCTTAGCCATTTCTTTATGATCTCTGGACTTCAGGGACCTTGAAAGATTGATTTCCTCTCACTCAAGTTTCTTATAAAATTAGCTTTGGCTCATACATCTGTAACACAGTAGTTAATTTTACAAGATAAGCAGTACAGGGAAAATGTATCTGAGGGAAAAATCGAGTGCTGGAAGCTCAAGAGACACTTATAAGGTCACAGAACAAAGCTGGTAAGTAAAGCAGTTCTACTATAGACCTGCAAATAGCAAAGGGTCTGCTTTGGGTTAATTTCAGTGTATCTTTCATCACATTTCACTTTCCTTCTCAGCCAGCATTAAATATAAGTGGGCCTTACTCAAACCTGTTCCATGAGAGCCTTTTGAATTGCTCAGCTGAAGAGTGATCATGATTTAAGTTGTGAAATTTGAACTTTGTATTTTGGCATCCACTTGCTTATAATGGTCTTGGAGACTGTACTAGCCACAGCAATGAAGGTATTAACCAGTTCTTCATCTTCACAGCTACTTATGCCATTCCTGGAGACTAAATGCACTTTCAGATAAGGACCGCTGACTATCTGAGCTGGAAGGAAAATTAGTCTTTTTAATTCAATCTTCTCACTTTATAGAAGGAGACCCTGAGGCTCAGAATGGCTCCTAAAGATCAAGCAGGTTCTTTGGGAGCAGAGCTGGAATTAGAACCAAGTGTCTCAACTAATCTAGATTCCTAATCTAGAGCTCTTTATACTCACAGTGACTAAAAACCAGAATAATTTCTCACTTTTACAGTCAGAGAAGGTCTCTGTGAATTAATTAATCTTTTTATTTGGATATGTTAATCTTTTAAAATATGCAGAAGACTCATTTAACTTCAATGTGTGTCAGCTTTGGGAAAATGCTCACAAATAAACTTCCCTAAGAAGCATCTTAGAGATGTCTTCCAAACAGTTTGATAAGACTGGCCTGTAAAACTGCTCACTGATCCACAAATTACAAATTTTCAAGCAAACATTAACTAGAAGTATTAAATTTCCACCTGATTATCAAAATGCTGTGTTGATCAACTTGCTTCAACAAAATTCCCTTAAAGTCAGTCAGTTCCTCTCTGCTGTGTTCCAAGTGGGTGCAGCAGTTCCACAGGCAAGTTCTGAGGGTACAGAATTCCTGTGCTACACACAAGGCTATATCCTCATCTCCCCTTGATACTTTTCCCTAATATGTGGACTTGGCATTTCCCAAATGTGTCCCTTAGAATGCTAACTTGGATTTGAAAAAATGATTCCGTGGTCAAGTAAATTTAAGAAACATAGTTAACTTAGTTTCTTTTATTATGCTAATTTGATTATTTATTCATTCAACAAATATTTGTTCAGGGCCTACTATGTGTCAGGCACTGTTTTAGATGCTTAGGACACAGGGGTGAACAAAAAGAACACAAACCTCTGCTCTCATGGAGCTTATAGACAACATGATGTACGTAGCTTTTGCCTTCTGTTGAATTAATTCTTAAATTAATGTCTTCCTTACTGGCAGCCCAGGTTGGGATCCTGGGCGCGCACCAACGCACGGCTTCTCCAGCCATGCTGAGGTGGCGTCCCACATACAGCAACTAGAAGGATGTGCAGCTATGACGTACAACTATCTACTGGGGCTTTGGGGAGAAAAAGGGAAAAAAAGGAGGAAGATTGGCAATAGATGTTAGCTCAGAGCTGGTCTTCCTCAGCAAAAAGAGGAGGATTGGCATGGATGTTAGCTCAGGGCTGATCTTCCTCACAAAAAAAAAAGTTAAAAAAAAAAGTTAACATCCTCTTAAGCATTAATTATTAAATTAAATTCCCAGAAATGGGACAATGAATTGCATAATTAATAATTTGCAATAAGTACTATGAAGGAAAAACCCAAAGTGCTGTGGGAGCATATAATAAGAGGTTTATTAGGGACTTGTTACCAGAATCTCTTGTGGAGGGTTTCTCACCTTAATGAGAGTCTGAATCTGGCTGTGGGTTGGGAGAACTTGGTATTTGGAAACCCTCTGTCCTGAAACGCCCAGCCCCTTCCACAGATCCCCCTTTCCTTTGTGAGAACCCTACATTACCCTGGAGTTTCATTCTTGCAAAAACCCAGCACAGCCAACTACTGTGGCCTGAGGCATTTCTTCCCACCCCCAGGTGTTCTAGATGAGCAACAGGCAGCAATTGGCAATGTAAGCAGGGCAAAGTGACAGAAATTTAGTCAGGAAGGAGTATCTCAAGGCTATCACCATTAAAGACTGACATTTCCTTTAAACTTGACGTCTAGGCCAACTTCTGAAATGTAAAAAATATTCACTTTTGTGTTGAAAACCATGAAAGTGTTCATACCCTTTGATTCAGCAATCCCTCTGCCGGAAATTTAACTTAAAAATTAATTCAACATAAGAATAAAGCTAGAGGGGCCTGCCTGGTGGCATAGTGGTTAAGTTCCTGGGCTCCACTTTGGTGGCCTGTGGGTTTGCAGGTTTGGATCCTGGTCGTGGACATACACATGGCTCATCAAGCCATGCTGTGGCGGGGTCCCACATACAAAATAGAGGAAGATTGGCAATGGATGTTAGCTCAGGGCCAATCTTCCTCACCAAAAAAAAAAAAAAAAAGAATAAAGCTACATACACCAAGTTGATCATTATAATGTTAAGTATAATAATAAGGAGAAAAAAAACAAACAATCTAAATATTCTACAGCTGGGAGACTGTTAGATTGTGGCATGTTGACTTGTTAGAATTATTAACTTGTGGCCACTGTGTCAACTATGGAAAAATATGAATGAAGTAACGGCAAGTGAAAAGGCAGAATACAAAATTGTATGTGAAAGAATACAAGTTATATGAAAATGGGCATGCAAAACACAGATGACAAGGTAAAATAGAAAAATGAAATCAATTTGCTAGGGTGGTAGGACGACAGGATAGAAATCCATTATGAACTAGCTTAAGCAAAAAGAAAAAAATCATTGGCTCAAATAACCAAGACTTAGGTAGAGCAAGAGAGGCATTGGCTTTAGGGCTGTCTTGAAAGAGGGACACAAATTGCCATCAGGACTTTGTGTTACTCTCTCTTCACTTCTCTCTGCAGGGAAGCCTCTTTTCTCTCAAACCAGCTTCTTCCCAAGACGAGGAGATCCTCATCTTCCCCAGATGAGTTTAGATCCCTCTAAACTGACATTCTTAATATATTCTGTTGACCTTAAACAAATAGATAGTTATTTCTCCAGCAAAAATGGGTTTATTCGGAAGCAGCAAAGAATTATAATTCTGGGTCTGCAACCACTGTGAGCCACATGAAAGTCCAAAGCAACAAGGAGAGGAGAAACTCTTTTACAGAGGGGAAGAGGAAGTTGGGAGGGCTATTGTAAACAAAGAGTCCATTGGAGGAGACTGGGAGTTCACAGTGTACTGGTTTTTCATTGGCTGAGTTGTCACAGTCTCTCATTGGCTGAGCTTCTTGCTGGTGAAGAAGAGGAAGTCTTTCTTCTTCCTGTTGGGCTCCACTATGATGAAGGGCATGAGGGCTCCTCCTTTTGGCCTCCCCACTCCATTTTAATGAGGTTTCTGTTTATTAATTTCCACCGTTCCAGCTAGGATGAAAAATAGTTGCTCAGCACCAGTTTAAGAACAATTCTGGGGAAAGGTTGTGATTGGCTTGGCTTCAGTCATGTGCCCATCCCTGGGCCAACATAGCCAGGCTACCATGATTGGTACCTGCCTCTCAACCAACCATGTGGTCAAGGAATCTGGGTCATTTAAGAAGACAGCAACTTCCATCAGGATCCTGTGTCTAGAAGAAGAGGGAAGCATTAGGAAGATATTTTTCTCTTGGTACTACTACCAATAGCAGATTGTGATTTCCTGGTGCAGCATGCTTTATTATAAGGCCACATGGTGTAGTGGAAAGAGCACTACACTGAATGCCAGGAAAATGGATTCTCCTAGCTCTACCATGAATCAACTGTGTGTCCTTGGGCTAATTCTTAACTCTCTGGATTTCAGTTTCTTCATCCCTGCCAGAATAGCATCCATGAGGGCAGGAACCAATTCCTGCAAATGGAGATTTGCATTTAGGAACAACCATTGGGGTTGTTAGGCAGAGGAAGAAGCTGAACTATGATATGGTTGCAACAAAGGCCTCAGCTGGTCTCATGGGGTGCTCTGGGCTTAGGATGGCCTTTCAGGGTTGTCACAAATTTCAGTAAGTGGACCTACTTTATATGCCCATATCGACTGGATGTGGGCTATTCCTAGGGAGGGACCATGAGTTTGGGCGAGGCAATTTCCTCAGCCTCAGGCAATTCCTGGAGAGGGATTCAGCTAAGAGCTGAGGGCAGCCAATACATCTAGGTGCTGGGAGAATGAGTGCCTTTGTCCTGAAGGAGGGTATCCGGGCAGCACGCTACAGCATCCACTACAATCAATATACTCATAGCACCACTAGATACAGTGCCTGGCACAGGGTAGGTGCTCATTAAATACTTGCTAAATGAATAAATTATGTAAAAAGGAAGGTGTGGATTAGATAATCTTTTTCAGCAATATTGCATACATCTGTTTGTCTCCTGGAAGATAAGTAGAAAAGTTAGTAATCAAAATCCTCACAGTTTTTGCTATTGTTTTAAATAAAACAGTTAAATAAATTGTTTTAAATGAAGTGGTCAGAATAGGAATAGGAGAAGAATGTCTACTAAAATTAATGTTGACCGACCTGTTTGGCTAGAAAGAATAAATCATTCTTTGTGACGGAGTTCATAGTAGAAATCATTAAGAAAGCAGTTACTATAGATATTACATAGAGTCAAACTGTGCTGTCCAATACAGTTGCTGCCAGCCACAGGAGGCTATTTAATTTAAACTAATTAAAGTTAAATAGGGCCGGCCCCATGGCTTAGCGGTTAAGTGCTCGCACTCCGCTGCTGGCAGCCTGGGTTCGGATCCCGGGCACGCACCAATGCACCGCTTCTCCGGCCATGCTGAGGCCACGTCCCACATACAGCAACTGGAAGGATGTGCAGCTATGACATACAACTATCTACTGGGGGAAAAAATAAAATTATTAAAAAAAAAAAATTAAATAAAATTTAAAATTCATTTCCTCAGTCACACTAGTCCCATTTCAAGTGCTCAGTAGCCACATGTGGCCATTGGCTACCACATTAAAGAGTGGAGATACAAGACTTTTCCATCATTACAGAAAGTTCTATTGAACAGCACTGGTCTACACTGAATGGCTGTGCTTTTCACCTCCATTTGATAAAAGTCTAATTTACTCTCATGAATCCTGCTGCTCATTATTGTGAGAGTGCTGGAACAGGAGACAAAAATTTAAAAGGCTTGGACGAAAAGGATTGCCCTGTGTCCAAGTTTTTTCTTGGAAATCCAAGTAGTAGAGGACAATACTAAGATGGAATAAATATTTGTTGTCATTTCATCCTGTTCCTGCCATCTGGATCATTTGGGTGTGACCAGAACAAAAGGCCCTGAGCTTCTGAAGTGTACTCTGCTCCTGGCTCCCCACAGCCAGTGAAGCATGACTGCTCCTTCAAGCCACAAACTGTCAAGATTTAGACATTCAACAACCAGATCTATGTTTTTTTTTAAATGCCTCCTAGAATCTAGACATTCACTCTGAGTCTGATATATTGAATCCCAGAAGAAACGTTGTCCCTCTCTTTTCTATTAATTTTTTTGACCCGTTATTTTACTGAAAATTTTGAACATATACAAAAGTAGAAGACTCATAAAATGAATTCCCAAGTACTCATCAAGCTGACTTAATAGTTATCAAATCAGAGGCTATCTTATTTCATTTATATCCCCACCCACTCTCTCTACCCAGGATTAACTTGAAGCAAATTCCAGACACCATGTCATTTCATCTGTAAATATTTTCCTATATATTTCTAAAAGATAGAGATGCTTTTAAAAAATAATTCTAACCAAAATACCATTACGATGCCTAAAAAAACCCCTAATAGTTCCTTAATATCTTCAAATATCCAGTCATCCAAACAAGGTCCATACGATGCAAATGGTTGATATATCTTTTAAGGCTTTAACTCTTTAAGTTCTCTTCCATCTCTCTTTTTATCCCTTATAACTTTTTGTAGAGGAAATCAAGTCTTCTGTCTTGTAAAGTTTTCCAGAGCCTGAACTTTGTTCATTGCATCCCCACGGAATAATTTAACATGCTCCTCTATCCCCTTTATTTCCTGTAAATGAGTAGTTGGACCTGGATTGATCAGATTCAGGTTTGACTTTTTTTTCTTGTAAGACATTTTTATACATTGTGTTGTGTCCTTCTATTTGGTGGACGTATCAATAACGGTGTGATCAGTCATTGCTAATCATTGCCTAGATCCATTAATTCAATTTAGGCTGCAAAACTGTGATATTCTAATTCTATCATTTTCTTTGTGTATTAGCTGGAATACATCCATTAAAAAAGACACTTCCTCTCATTAACTATTCAGTTGTCCAGAGGTAAAGTTAATACAGGAAAGGCAGAATAAACACTTGATTTTTTTCCCCTTTATTACCAGTTTTCAAAAGAATTAGCTGATTTCTTACCATCTTCCAAAAGGTTAACTGAGTTTTTATTTTCTTAGTATCATTATAAGAGGTAAACATATTTGATGTGTTTCAATCTATTGTAGTTATTTTTCTCACACATATTGTTCCACTTTTGGCCATTGGAGCATCTTCAAGTTGGCTCTGGAGTCCTTTTGACATGACCTCAATAGTCTTTTTTTTTTTTTTTTTTTTTTTCTCCCCAAAGCCCCAGTAGACAGTTGTATGTCATAGTTGCACATCCCTCTAGTTGCTGTATCAATAGTCTTTGATAACTTCTTTATTTATTTATTTATTTATTTTTTCCCCCTCAAAGCCCCAGTAGATAGTTGTATGTCATAGTTGCACATCCTTCTAGTTGCTGTATGTGGGATGCGGCCTCAGCATGGCCAGAGAAGCAGTGCGTTGGTGCGCGCCCAGGATCTGAACCCGGGCCGCCAGCAGTGGAGCACGCACACTTAACTGCTAAACCATGGGGCCCGCCCTTTGATAACTTCTTTACTATCTGGCATAACAATATGTACCCATTTTCTAATCTGTTTGCTTTGATATCATCCCATATTCCCCTGCCAAGACACCAGTCGCTGATTGTGCAGTCTCAGAACCCGAGATGTTTCTTATATATGAACAGAGAGATGCAGTCCTTGTATCTTCATGCGTTTTGAATAATTTATATTCATTTATTTATTTAACAAATAGTTATTGAGAATTAGCAATGTATCAGGCACTAGTACAATTCTCAACGCAACAGGAAGGACAGACAATAAAAAATTGTATAAATAGTTATATGTAAGGGTACTATGGTGAAAAGGACTGTGAGAGAAAAGAAGAGGGTACGGTGAGAGTATATAACACCCGGTCTGAGGTGTTAGGGAAGGCTTTCCTGAGAAAGTCAGTGAAAAACTGAAATGCGAAGGGTAAGGAAGATGATGTTACCTAAGCAAAGGGTAGAGACAAAACAGCATGTGCAAAGTCTGGAGGTGGAAAATACTTATTACATTCAAGGAACTGAAAGGCCTGCATGAGCTGGACTGTGGTGAGGAAGGGCAGGTACATGATGAAGCTGAAGATATATGCAGAGGTCAAATTATACAGGGCCTTGTGGGTCATGTTAAGGATTTTACACTTCATCCTAAAAGGGGTGAGAAGCCACTGGAGTGTTTTAAGAGAGAAAAAACATGATCGGATTTCCATTTTTATGAGGCCACTTGAGCTGTTGTGTGGAGAATGAATTCGTAGGACAAGAATAAAAATGAAAATTGGGCGTTATTACAGGTGAAAAATCATAGTGTCTTGAACTAAGGTGACAGCTGTGAAAATAGAGAGAAATAGACAGATTCAAGAGATTTACGGACAAAAAAGTTAGCTTTGTGCTTAATGGGAAAACAATGGAAGCATTCTCACTAAACGGGAACGAGACAAGATGTCACCATGGTTATTTAATATTGCCCTAGATGTAGTAGTCAATGCAATTGGACAGGAGGAGGGAATTATTGGTGTCAAAACTGGAAAGGAGGAGTTATAATGTATCACTATTTATAGATATGATTATATATCTGGAAACCCCAAGAGAGTCAAATGGAAAATCCACAATAAACAAAACAAGAATTCAATTAATGTATACAAACCAATAGCTTTTCTGTATACAAATAGCAATCAGTTAGGTATAGTGGGGAAAAGACACTATTTATAACAGCAACAAAAAAAATAAATTCCCAGGAATAAACTTACTGAGAAATGCAAAGATCTACGTAACGAACACTTTAAAATGTTCCTCAGGAACACAAAAGAAGACTTGAACAGATGGAAAGGTCAATCATTTTCTTGGATAGGAAGACAGAAGACTCAATCACAAAATATCAATTCTCTCTACATTAATCTATACATTTAGAAACAGATACATCTATGATTACATGGGCAAATGTAGTTTGGGTTACTTAATAGGTGAAAACATAGGGCAGGGGATAGTGAGAGGCCAAAATGCGAAGGATAAATAGATAATGTTAGCTGAGTGTCTTGTTCACATGAGAGTAGAGATAGCATGTGCAAAGGTCTGGGCTTCAAAATACTTATCACATTCAAGATTGAAAGGCCTGTGGGAGGTGGACTGTGGTAAGTGAGGAAGAGAGGGTACGGGAGGACGCTGGAAAGGTAGTGAGGCCAGAAGTAGTGAACAGAAAGCGAGGCAGTGGAGACCAGGATGCAGACAACTGCCAGGAAGACTGGCTGCTCAGGGAGTGGGGATATGGTGCTAGCCGGTTTTTCTTTTTCGAGGGAAGCGTTCAGCCCCACTCTGGCTCCCTCTAAGAGGGCAGCATAGGGATTCTTCTTTTGTTTTCTTTCTTTCTTTTTTTTTTTTTTTTTGCGTGTGAGGAAGATCGGTCCTGAGCTAACATCTGCGAATCCTCCTCTTTTTGCTGAGGAAGACTGGCCCGGGGCTAACATCTGTGCCCATCTTCCTCCACTTTATATGGGATGCCGCCACAGCATGGCTTGCCAAGGGGTGCGTCAGTGCGCGCCCAGGATCCGGCCCGGTGAACCCGGGCCGCCGCAGCGGAGCACGCACACTTAACAACTTGCACCACCTCGCTGGCCCCTGGATTCTTCTTTTCCACATTCAAGGTAGTGCTGTATACACTCTAGACCTTCATGAATGCCTTCTAAGATCACTGGGCTGAGGGAACTTGCTCCTTCCTAACTGCCATGGCACTCATTGGAAGTTGGTGACTTAGCAGTGTGTTTTTCAGCCCTTCACAGGATATATACTGTTCTTTTCAGAAGACATCCTCACACTTGACCTAATACCAGCAGGGGATGAACTTGGCATTTTTAATAGGATGAATGCAAGAACCTCCACTCTCTCTAGGTCTGCCTTCCCATGGTGAGATCTGCGGCACATGTGCTGGAGAGCCAGCTTATCACAGGGGTGCAGTTTGCGGTTAGGAATGGAGGAAAGCTAACCTAATATCTGAACAAGACCCTGGCCTCATTACCCAGTATCCTGCTCAAGAGCGTTAACAAATGATGTGGCAGTGTAGACTTAGGAAACGTGATTCAACACACCTAACTAATGCCTGATTTCCTGTCCCAGAGAAGGTTGGGCCCTGGGAAGGTGACCAGAAGTCCGTCCATTTCCTGGAACAAAGGCACACAGCAGTCCTGCTTCATGAGCTGCTAAGAAAAATAGAATTAGAATCTATTTAAGAAAACCAGGCGAGTTGGCTGTGTCTATTGAGAATAACCAAATGAGATAAAGAGGGAAAGAGTTTTCATTCAATTCATTCACAGATATTTATTGAGCACCTACCATGTGCCAAGTCCTGTTCTAGGTGGCAGGCATACAGAAATGAGCCAAGTAGACAAAATACTTGTCCTCACAAAGCTTACGTTCTGGTGGGGGGAGATAAACAATAAAGATAACAGACAAAATATGTATATATTGGAAGGTAAGTGCTAAAGCTTCAGTTAGTGTAGAAAGATGTCTATTTTTAGGACACAAATGGGTGTTGATAGAGAGCATAGATAAGGTGGATATTAGTTATTATATTAGATATTAGGTGGAGTGGTCAGTGAAAAGCTTTCTGAGAAGGTGACATTTAAGCTGAATTCTGCAAGATGAGGAGCTAGCCTTGTGAAAAGTGAGGAAAAGGGAAAAATGTTACAAAGGCCTGAGTTAAGCAAGAACTTGGAATGTTCAAAAAACAGAAAGAAGGCCAATTTCTGCAATGTACTAAGCTAGGAGAGAGATCCTAAATACTAGGCTGGGGAGGGAGGCATGCCCTGATAAGGAATGTGGGTTTTTCCTAACTCACTGTGCTTATTATGGCACAATTATCTATTCTACTGTAACACTGCCCACTCAGAACTCACTGGCTAACTCAGCTGCCTGGCGTCAGCTCAGAGAGAGGATATCTTAAGACTTAAGTCCCAAGAATGGCCAACACAGACGTAATAAAGTCTATGGTCTAAAACTCATGCACAACACTCCTTGGGGGTTTCTAGGATTTTCACTCAGGTAATTTACTTTCATGTTAAGTACCTTTTAATAAATTTGCTTATCTAGTTTCCAAGCCCACAGCAGATTGCAAGTAGTAGATTAAAAGGAGAGGGAAGGTAAGGCACTCTGTTCAGTTGACATTTTAATTCAGTGAGTCATCTTGTTTGGAAAACACCTTTCCCCATGACTGACCTCATGGGGAATGAGGACTCCAGTGTTCATCCAAACACCCTTATGATATTTACATATACTATACCATGATATAGTGGCAAGAACACTGATGCACATTAGTCCTGGATGCAAATCCTGACTCCAGCATTCATAATTCTATGTCCGCACTAGATTGTGAATGATTTAAGGACATTGTGTCTTAGTCATCTTTGAATTCACCCATAACCCATCCCCCTACTCCATGCCTGGGATAATGTTAGTCATGTAATAGTGCTTTTTATCCATGATAAATGGATCTTGAATGAATATATGAAAGCATGACCTTGGATGAGTTACCCTCTCTGATCCTCAATTGCCTCATCTATAGAAGGATATAGCATCACCACCTCAGGGCTTGCTTGGAGTGATAAATAACAATATATGTAGAAAGCACAATGTAAAGTATAATGTACAAAATAAATGCAAGGTATTTTGCTACTTGGGGCTGAGTCAGAGGTGACCTTCAAAAGGGTCAAGGGAACCTTTAGGTCCTTGTGTCTACGACTTGAAGTAGTTGCCACTAGATGGCAATGTTTTCTTAAGGCACGGTAAGCATTTTTGAGTCTACCATTAGTGGCCTTCAAACTGGGGATTCTCATACCACTGGGAGTACAGAATGCTTTCCAAGACATGCTCAATTATGGATAGCTTTGAGGAAATCAATTTTCCGATCCTGAACTTCTATGTATTCTCTTTCCCAAAATTAACCTGCTTGGGAAATTACCTGTGTTCACAATAGCCCTTCTCCAACGTTTCAAAAAGAAAGGCATAGTCATTATTCATCCCAAATCTGATTTTTATGGCACCACCAGGTGAATAATATCCACCAGGGCATCAAACAAAGGGGAAGTCTTCCTCAATGATTAACAAGGAACCAATCTTTCCCTATCTTTTGCACACTGTGAAGAGTAAAACTTGGTTTTAGAAATGAGCTGTTTTATCTCATGTTGTTATGGTCCAAATAAAATATATAGTACAGTGGAGTGGTGGCAGTAAGGCTTCTTCCATCCTCTAAGAATTATCAAAGAAAGCATTTATCTTAATGAAGCAAAGCACAGAGATGTCTTTAAAAAAAAAGCTTGGGGCCTCCCAGTGGCCTAGTAGTTAAGTTCTCTCGCTCACTTCAGCTGCCCAGGGTTCGCATGCCTGGATCCCAGGTGTGAACATATGCACCCTTATCAAGCCACGCTGTGGTGGCGTCCCGTATAAAGTAGAGGAAGATGAGCCCTGGGGCCCATCTTCCTCAGCAAAAAAGAGGAGGACTGGCAACAGATGATAGCTCAGGGCTAATCTTCCTCACAAAAAGAAAAAGAAAAAGCTTAACGATAGTTTTTTCACATGCTAAAATATAATTCTTTTCACCTATTCTCAATATTCATCCCAAAGTCGTGTCATCAGCAGGAAAGAAATATGTTGGAATGGCCAAAGCAGTTGATTATTTTAGACGCAACTAAAATATTTTCTAGGATCATCAAATTTTTCATGACACACTAGCTAAAGCAAACCAAGTTTTTACATGATCTCTTTCAAATTTGGTGTGTTATTCAATAAAATAGTTACAAACTATTTTTATCAAATCATATGATAAAATATTTATTCCAGTCTTAATTCTCATCTTTATATCATATTTATTTTACTTAATATTATCTATTTCCTATTAACAAAAATACAATTGTATGTCACATGCTAGATCAATTAATTTTTGCAGTCTATATCTTTTTGTTTCATTAGATCCATGGGAAAAGTTTTATCATAATATCTAACGAGGGGCTGGCCCCGTGGCTTAGTGGTTAAGTGCGCGATCTCCGCTACTGGCAGCCCGGGTTCGGACCCCAGGCGCGCACCGACGCACCGCTTCTCCCGCCGTGCTGAGGCCGCGTCCCACATACAGCAACTAGAAGGATGTGCAACTATGACATACAACTACCTACTGGGGATTTGGGGGAAAAAAGGAGGAGGATTGGCAATAGATGTTAGCTCAGAGCCAGTCTTCCGCAGCAAAAAGAGGAGGATTAGCATGGATGTTAGCTCAGGGCTAATATTCCTCACACACACAAAAAAAGAAATAATACGTAATGAAATAATGGTGCTATTTCTGATCTTTATACCTGAGAGTTGTTTATTTATTGTCAAAAGCAGAACCTCAGAGTTTGATTCAAATATATAGATACATTTACCAAAGAAATATCAGGACTTAGATCATATTCCTTGCTTTATAAATAGCTTATAATTTGGCTATACATGACATTCCTTTTTACCAATTAGGTAATGAAGACTAGCATATTGATTTATTACTTTATTTTTCTAACTTTAAAAATTGATTAATGAAAGAAAATTAATAAATTATATTAAATCTACCTTAAATCAACTTTTAATCCTTACAACAACCCTTGAAATGGGTACTAGTATTTCCCTCACAGAGAGTTTAGGTAATTTATCCATAGTCAAAAAAGCAAAAAAAGGCCTTTGATCAAACCAATATAAATGTCACCATAACCGTGTATTAAAACTTAGGCAAGTTGGGGCCAGCCAGTGGCGTAGTGGTTAAGTTTGTGTGCTCCACTTCAGCAGCCCGGGGTTCGCAGGTTCCGATCCTGGGTGTAGACCTACACACTGCTCATCAAGCCATGCTGTGGTAGGAGTCCACATATAAAGTAGAGGAAGATGGGCATGGATGTTAGCCCAGGGCCAATCTTCCTCAGCAAAAGGAGGAGGATTGGCAACAGATGTTAGCCCAGGGCTAATCTTTCTCACCAAAAAAAAAAAAACTTAGGCAAGTTATACTTTACATATTCCAATTTTACATAATAAAATAAGCTTGAGCATCTGGTTAAGCTCATAGCAGATTAGAAGAAAACTAGAAGTGGACAGCAGTATCTACTAGGGACAAACATTTGACACTAGTGAGAATTGATAGTCCACAACCTAACAGCAAGGAGGAGAAAAAGGGCTATAATATAAAGCAATCCTCAAGATGAAAAACGGAACTGTTTTAGTGAAGGTGCTAAAAATCGTACCCTATGTTGCTGTTTTTAATTAAATTAATATTTAACATCTACATTATTATGACCATGTAAATATTTTTTACTGAGTCATGTAGTGTACAATTATTTAAGTTGGGCAACTTATTGTTTTCCCTGAAAGTAATAATTGCCTCATCCTCTCTATTACTTAGTTTTCCAGATACCTGTTACTGATTAATTCTCAAACTCTGAAACTGCTGTAAAATTTCTTAAAATCTAGTCCAATACCTCAGGTAATGTTTCATTTTTTTCTGGAGACATCCTTTTGGAATCTTTCATTCTTCTGCTCCAGTCTGGACCGGTTCTCTGTTTACCTGTTGCTCATCTATCATCCTAGGATTTCTCATCTCTACTTTCCTACACATTCTTTTATTTGTCTCCTGTGTTCAATCCCTTATTTCCTGGATTCCTTCTCTTTCTTGGTTTAACCCCTCATTTGGGCAGAACACAGTCTCCAACAACTTCCTGAGAAATAAGTGGGAAGTAATTTATTTGAGCCTCTATATGTCTAGAAACAGCCATATTCTACCCTCAAACTTGGTTATAGGTTAGCTGGCTATAAAATTCTTCAGAATTTTGGTGACCTTTCTCAGTTGTCTTCTAGATTCCAAAATTACTCTTGAAAAGCCAGATGCTGTCCTGATTACCAAGCCTTTAGATGTTACCTGCTTTTCTCTTTGGAAGTCCCAGAGTTCTGAAGTTTCAGGATGATAGGTCTTGCTTTATTGAGATATAACGTACATATTATAAAATATACCAATTTTAAGTGTATAATTAGATGAGTTTTGACACATGTATACAGTCATATAATCTCCACCGCATCGTGATATAAAATATTTCCAGTATTCCAAAAATCCCCCTTTGTAGTTAATACCTTACTCCCAACCCCTGGTGTCTGGAAACCACTGATTAGCTTTCTATCACCATAGTCTTGCCTTTTCTAGAATTCCATATAAATGAAATCACATAGTATGTTGTCTTTCACGTCTAGCTTCTTTCCCTTGGCGTTAATTCTGAGAAGCAACCATTTTGTTATACATACCAGTAGTTTCTTTCCTTTTGTTGCTGAGTAGTTATCAAAATGTTTGTCCCGTTTTATCAATATACCACAATTTATTTATCCATTCGCCAGGAGATGGACATTTAGGATATTTCCAAATTTTGGCTATTATGAATAAAAGTGCTATTAACATTCACGTACTAATCTTTGTGTGAATCTGTTTTCATTTCTCTCAGGTAAATACCTAGGTGTGAACTTTCTAGGTCATTTGATAAGTGTATATTTAGGTTTAAAAGACACTACCAAACTGTTTTCCAAAGTGGTTATGTAACCAGGGAGCCAGGCAAAGAAAGGAGTACAAAGGATCTGGTAGAAAAACTAACATTATCTGTTGAGTGTTTTGCAGACAGAAAGTTTCAGGAAGAGCCCAACCACAGAAGGTCCCCACAAGCAAGCTAGCTGAAGCTGGTTCTAGCTGCATCAAACTGCTCCAGAATGAAGTAAAGTAAACTGTCCTCATTATAATCTCATGGTAATATATATATATATATATTTTTTTATGAGGAAGATCAGCCCTGAGCTAACATCCATGCTAATCCTCCTCTTTTTTGCCAAGGAAGACCGGCTCTGAGCTAATATCTGTTGCCAACCCTCCTCCTTTTATTCCCCAAAGCCCCAGTAGATAGTTCTACGTCATAGTTGCACATCCTTCCACTTGCTGTATGTGAGACGTGGCCTCAGCATGGCCGGAGAAGCAGTGCGTCGGTGCGTGCCTGGGATCCAAACCCAGGCCACCAGTAGCAGAGCGGCGCGCTTAACTGCTAAGCCACGGGGCCGGCCCCTCATAGTAATATTAAACTTTCCACCCAGGGCAAGACTTAACCACCATTTTCTATACATGCAGTGTATGAAGAAAACATGATTAACGATTGTGCTTGCCCCAGAATCCCCTCCCCCTACATCTGATGACAAGGGCTTCCATAATCATTATTCATGAATGCTCCCCATAAAAAAAAAGCCCCAAGCTGTGCTCAGAGAGACACTGCTTTTGGAGCTATCTCTGGTGTTCTCCATTGCTTGTGCAAGTGATAAGGCTTTCTTCACCTGCTTCTGCCTTGGTTGTGCTTTTCGGCTCCACGCTCACCAAGAGACGAACACATTGTGTTCAGTAAAGTTATACCATTCTGCATTCCCAGCAGCAGATGTGAGGGTTCCAGATCCTATGAATCCTCACCAATATTTGATGGTGAGTCTTTTAAGTTTTAGCCATTCTAGTGGGTGTGTAGTGGTGTCTCATTGTGGTTTTAATTTGCATTTTCCTAAGGACTAACACTGTTGAGTATCTTTTCATGAGCATATTTGCCATCTGTATATCTTCTTTGGTCAAGTGTCTGTTCAAAACTTTTACCCGTCTTTCATTGGGTTGTTTGTCTTGTTATTATAGGGTTGTAAGAGTTTTTTATATAGTCTGGATAAGTGTTCTTTGTTGGATATATGTTTCATAAATATTTTCTCCCAGTCTCTGGATTGCTTTTTCTTTTTCTTAAAAGTGTCTTTTGAAGAGCAAAAGTTTTTAATTTTGATGAATTCCATGCAGTGGATTGAATACTGTTCCCTCCAAATTGATGTCCACCCAGAAGCTCAGAAAGTGATCTCGTTTGGAAATAAGATCTTTGCAGATGTAATTAAGGTAAGGATTGAGATGAGATCATACTGGATTAGGTGGGCCCTAAATCCAATGATACTATCCTTATAAGAGACAGAAAAGGACACACAGAGACACAGAGAAGAAAGCCTTGTGAAGATGGAGGCAGAGATTTCAGTTATGCTGTAAATAGTTTCTGGTACCAATTCCAGTATGTGGGGGTTTCCCCACACCACCAAGTAATTCTCCCGCACCACCTAGGTATCCTACAATTCAAATCAATTCCGACTCTATCTACCCAGAAATCGCATCAGATTCCACAGGTTAAGGGTTTAGTCTCACAAGACTGCCCTCCACTTCAGATGCCAATAGAAAGCCCAGGTTGTTACCTGTACTTCTGACCAACTGGCTATTAAATCGCTATAAATCAGAAATTCCCACGACCCCCTCCTTGGGTTTGATTAATTAGGTAGAGCAGCTCACAGAACTCAAGAAATCCATTTACTCACTAGATTTTTATTTATTGCAAAGGATAGTAAAGGACACAAATCAGCAGCCAGATGAAGAGATACATAGGGTGAGGTCCCGAACAAAGGAGCTTCTGTCTCTGTGGAGTTTGGGGCCTGGCACCATGGTATGTGGAAGCATTCTGGTTTCCCAATCTAGAAGCTCTCCGAACTCCATCCTTTTGGGTTGTTATGGAGGTTTCATTACATAGGCATGACTGATTAAATCGTTGACCATTGGTGATCAATTCAACCTCCAGCCCCTCTCCTCTCCCTAGAGGTCAGGAGATTGAGACTGAAAATTCCAACCCTGTAATCACATCTTTGGTTCTCCTGGCAACCAGTCCCATCATTAGGAGGAGGCCAGAAGTCACCTCACTAACATAACAAAAAACATGTTTGTCACTGTCATCATTTAGGAAATTCCGAGAGTTTTAAGAGCTCTGTGCCAGAAACAGGACGAAGATCAAATATATATTTCTTATTATAAATCACAATATCACATGCTGCCACAAGCTAAGGAATACTAGGAACCACCAGAAGCTAGAAAAGTAAGAAAGGATTCTCCCTTGGAGACTTCAAAGGGTGTGTGGCCCTGCCACACCTTGATTTTGGACATCTGGCTTCCAGAAATGTGAGAAAACACATTTCAGTTGTTTTAAGCCACCTTCTTTGGGGTAACTTGTTACAGTAGCCTTAGAAAACAAATACAGTCCAATTTATCAAATTTTTTCTTTTATAGTTCTTCCTTTTTGTGTTCTATTTAAGAAATTTTTGCCTTATAAAAAGTTACTAAGATTCTCTTTTTTTTCTTCTAGAAGTTTTATAGTTTTAGCTCTTACATTTAGGTTTATGATCCATTTAACATTAATATTTTATAAGCTGTGAAGTAAGAATTGAGGTTAAATAGTTTTTGTTTTTTTGGCTTGTGGATGTCCAATTGTTCCAGCATCATTTGTTAAAAAAATTTATCTATTCTCCATTGAATTACATAGGAACCTTGGTAAAAATTAGTCAGCCACAATTCTGTGAGCCTATTTCTAGCCTCTTTTCTGTTCCACTGATCATCTTTTTTTGTGTGTGTGTGAGGAAGATCAGCCCTGAGCTAACATCCGTGCCAATCCTCCTCTTTTTGCTGAGGAAGACGGGCCCTGAGCTACCATCTATTGCCAATCCTCCTCCTTTTTTTTTTCCCCGTTTTTCTCCCCAAAGCCCCAGTAGATAGTTGTATGTCATAGTTGCACATCCTTCTAGTTGCTGTATGTGGGACGCCGCCTCAGCAGGGCCTGACATGCGGTGCGTTGGTGAGTGCCTGGGATCCGAACTTGGGCCGCCAGTAGCAGAGCGTGTGCACTTAACTGCTAAGCCACAGGGCCGGCCCCTCACTGATCATCTTTTTACTGATATCACAATGTCTTGATTCCTACAGCTTTATAATAAGTCTTGAAAACAGATAATGTAAGTCCTCCATGTTCTTCTTCAAAATTGTTTTGGCTTTTCTACGTCTTTTGCATTTCCACCTAAATTTTAGAATCACTTTGCTAATTTTTACAATTGGGATTTTGTTTGGAATTGCATTGAATTAGTGGCTCTTAACAAAAGGCAATTTTATGCCTGAGGGGGTATTAGGCAATGTCTGGAGACATTTTTGGTTGTCTTAACGGGGAGGTGCTACTGGAATCTAATAGGCCAAGGCCAGGGATGATGCTAAACATCCTACAATGCTCAGGATGGCCTCTCACAACAAAGAATTATCTGGCTCAAGATGTCAGTAGATCTGCCGCTAAGAAACCTTGCATTGAATATATAGATTTTTTTTTTTTTTTGTCTAACGATCGGTGGTTCCTAACTAGCTGGGTATTCCACTGCACCACTGTTGATGTCATCCATGACATCATGACAGTGGCAGCCATCAACATTGCAGCCCACAGACTGCGCAGTCCCTAGGATCTCTGTAATGGTTCTAGAGAGTTCTCTGGCCAATGACTGGTGCACATCTGTTGGGCAATGTTGACAATCTCTTCAAAAGTGATATTTCCACTGTGCTAAATGTTTTTCTGCTTCTTCCTGTCTCCTGCCATTGCTTGAGGGCTTTGATGATCAGGGCAGAGGCAGAAGGTACCACCTCAATCTGAGCCTGTTGGTTCTAGATGGTCAGTTTCACTGTAATCCTCAGACTCTTCCAATCAACAGTTGCCTTGGAGATATCATCACCAAGGACAGACCCGTTGGAGACAGACCCAGGGGGCTGATCTTGGGGACCAGGGCAGACGTGGCACTCACTTCCCCATCTGTGCACCTCCGGTTCATGACTTTGATCTCATTGGGGTTGAGCTTAGGTAGCATGGTGGAGGCAGCTGCTGTTGGATGAACCCGGATTCGGGACGACCAAAGAAAATTGCACCTTGGACTCCTCTGAGCCAAAAGCCGAAAGCCGAAAACTATATAGATCATTTTCAGGAGAAATGACATCTTAAAGATATGGACTCTTTTGATACATAAGCACCGTATTTCTCTCCCCTTACTTAGGTTTTCAATTTCTCTTAGCAGTATTTTGTAGTGTTCAGTATCCAAGTCATGCACATTTTATGTTAAATTTATCACTATCAACCATCATCACTATCTAGTTCCAGAATATTTTCATTATCCCAAAAGCTGTACCCATTAAACAGTCATTCCCCCTCCCCACCCTCCCTCCTGTCTCTGGCAACCACTAATATGCTTTCTGTCTCCATGAATTTGCCTCCTCTGGATATTTCATATAAATAGAATCATACAATATGTGGCCTTTTGTGTCTAGCCTCTTTCACTTAGCATGTTTTCAAAGTTCATTCATGATGTAGTATGTATCAGTACTTCATTCCTTTTATGGCTGAATAATGTTCCATTATATATATATATACCACATTTTGTTTATCCATTCATCAGATGATGGACCTTTAGGTTGTTTCTACCTTTGGATATTGTGAATGGTGCTACTGTGAACATTCATTTATAAGTTTTTGTTTTAACGTCTGTTTTCGATTCTTTTGGGTATATACCCAGGAGAGGAACTGCTAGGTCATATGGTAATTCTATGTGTAACTTTTTGAGGAACACCCAAACTGTTTTCAACAGTGGCAGCACCATTTTACATTCCCACAAGCAATGTACAAAGATTGCATTTTCTCCACATCCTTGCCAACTCTTGTTAATTTCCTTTTGTGTGTGTGTGAGGAAGATCAGCCCTGAGCTAACATCCATGCCAATCCTCCTCTTTTTTACTGAGGAAGACTGGCCCTGGGCTAAAATCCGTGCCCATCTTCCTCCACTTTATGTGGGACGCCGCCACAGCATGGCCTGACAAGCGGTGCGTCGGGTGCGTGCCCAGGATCCCAACCCAGGCTGCCAGCAGTGGAGCGCACACACTTAACCACTATGCCATCGGGCCGGCCCCAAAAAGTTTTTAATTTTGGTGAAGTCCTATTTATCTATTTTTTCTTTTGTTACTTGTGCTTTTGGTGTCATATCTAAGAAACCATTGTCAAATCCAGGGTCATGAAGATTTAGCCCTATGTTTTCTTATGAGAGTTTTATAATTTAGCTCCTGTTTTTAGGTCATTGATCTATTTTGAATTAATTTTTGTTTGTGATGTGAGGTAAGGGTCCAACTTGATTCTTTTGCATGTAGATATCCAGTTGTCTCAGCACCATTTGTTGAGGAGACTATTCTTTCTTCATTGAACTGTGTTAACATTCTTGTTGAAAATCAATTGACCGTAAATGTACAGGTTTATTTCTGGACTCTCAATTCTATTCCATTGATCTTTATGTCTATCCTTATGCCAGTACCACACTGTTTTGATTACTGTAGCTTTGTAACAAGTTTTGAAATGGGGAAGTATGAGTCCTCCTGTTTTGTTCTTTTTCAAGATTGTTTTGGCTACTTAGAATCCCTTGCAATTCCATATAAATTTTAGAATTAGCTTTTCCATTATTGCAAAAAAACACCATTGGGATTTTGATAGGGATTGCACTGAATCTGTAGATTTCTTTGGGCAATATTGCCATCTTAACAATATTAAGTCTTCCAATCCATGAACAGAGGATGTCTTTCTATTTACATATATCTTCTTTAATTTCTCTCATCAATATTTTATAGTTTTCAGTGCATGTCTTGCACATTTTATATTAAATTTATCACCAAATAGTTCTTGGGTTTTTTTGGGGGGGGTGGGGTGAGGTAGATTGGCACGATTTGATGAGCGGTGCGTTGGTCCACACCTGGGATTTGAACTTGCAAACCCTGGGCTGCTGAAGCAGAGCATGCAAACTTAACTACTACGCCACTGGGCCGGCCCCAAAATGGTTCATTTTTTATGCTATTATAAGTGATTTTTAAAATTTTAATGTTTTGATTGTTTTTTGCTAGTATATAGAAATACAATAGCTTTTTGTATATTGACCTTGTATCCTGTGAACTTGCTAAATTTATTTTTTTATTCTAGCAGCTTTTTGTAGATGCTTTAAGATTTTACATAGATAACAATGTCTTATGTGAATAAAAAGAGTTTTACTTCCACAGAGTGGAAGCGAAAATGAAAGAAATTAATTTCTTTTCTTTCTTTCCTATTTATTTATTTATTTATCTATTTATTTATTGCTTTATTGAACTGTCTAGGACCCCCAGCACAATATTCAATAGACAGGGCTAGACTGGGCATCCTTGCCTTCTTCTTGATCTTAGGGAGAAAGCATTCAATCCTACACTATTAAGCATGATGTTAGCGGTAGGTTTATCATAGATGCCCTTTACCAGATGGAGGAAATTCCCTTCTATTACTAGTTTGCTGAGAGTGTTTAGCCAAATGGTTATTGAATATGTCAAATGCTTTTATTTTCATCTATTGAGATGGTCATATGATTTTTTCCTTTGGTCTATCAATGTGGTGAATTATATAATTGATTTTTGAATATTAAACCTTACATTCCTGGTATAAATTCCACTTAGTCATAATGTGTTATCCATTTTATATATTATTAGATTCAATTTGCTAATATTTTGTTAATGATTTTACATCCATGCTCATGAGGGTTATTGGTCTGTAGTTTTCTTTTTTTTAATGTCCTTGACGGTTTTGGTATGAGGGTATTGCTGACTTCATAGAATGTGTAGGAAAGTACTCTTCTTCCTTCATTCTCTGGAAAATTTTATGTAGAATTAGTATTATTTCTTCTTTAAATGTATGGCAGATTTTTCAGTGAAGCCGTCTGGACCTAGCATTTTCTTTGTGGGAGGTTTTTTAACAACAAATCAATTCCTTTAGTAGATATAAGGCTATTTAGGTTATATGTTTCCTCATAAATGAACTTTGGTACTTTGTTTCTTTCAGGGAACATGTCCATTTCATCCAAGTCATCAAATTTATTGGCAAAAGTTGTTTATAATATTACCTTTTGATCCTTTTAATTTCTATAGGATCTGTAATGATGCTTTCTCTCTCATTCTTAATATTGGTAATTTGTGTCTTTACTCTCTCTCTTTTCTTTTCCTCTGATGAATTTGGCTAGAGGTTTGTCAATTTCAAAACCAGCTTTTGGTTTCATGATTTTCTCTATTATTTTTCTATTTTCTACTTCATTGATCTCTGCTTTTATCTTTATTATTTCCCTTCTTCTGTGCACTTTGGTTTTAATTTGTTCTTCTGTTTCTAGTTTCTGAAAGTGGAAGCTAAGGTCATTGATTTGAGACCTTTCTTCTTTTCTAATGTAGATGTTTAGTGCTATAAATTTACCTTAAAATACTGCCTTAGTTGCATCCACAAATGTTGATATGTTGTTGTTTTCATTTTCATTCAGTTCAAAATACTTTCCAATTTCTTTTTTGCTTTCTTTTTGACTCACAAGTTATACAGAGTATTTGATTTAGTTGCTAATTATTTGGGGATTTTCCAGAGATCTTTCTGTTATTTATTTCTAATTTAATTCTATTTGGTCAAAGAAAACACTTTGTATGACTTGATTCCTTTTAAATTTATTGAGACCTGTTTTATGGCCCAGAAGATGGTTAGAAATATGTCCACCTACTGGGAGAAAATGCAGTCATTACTATACTAATACAAGGACTAAAGTGTAAGCAATGATATGTTTCTTATCATAGATCAAAATTTTGGAGTTTGGATTTTATATATTAGTCTGATGAGCTCAGTAAATGTAGGTTCCCTCCTGAGAGAACAAGCTGCTTCTCAATGTTCTCTAAACACAATGGAAAAGATCTTAATTGAAAATCGAACATTTCAATCTTCCAGGTATTTTCAAGGATCCATATGTTTGTATTCATATATTTGTGTTAGCTTTAGAACATGAATGAAGATCTTAGGTCTCTGAATAAGTTGTCCTTTCTTGGATTACTTTGTTTCTCATCTCAGAATTAAAAATTAACTCAAGTTGGGGCCCACCCCATGGCTTAGCAGTTAAGTGCGCATGCTCCGCTACTGGCTGCCCAGGTTCGGATCCCGGGCACGCACCGACGCACCGCTTCTCCGGCCACGCTGAGGCCGCGTCCCACATACAGCAACTAGAAGGATGTGCAACTATGACATACAACTATCTACTGGGGCTTTGGGGAAAAAAGGAGGAGGATTGGCAATAGATATTAGCTCAGAGCCAGTCTTCCTCAGCAAAAAGAGGAGGATTGGCATGGATGTTAGCTCAGGGCTGATCTTCCTCACCAAAAAAAAAAAAAAAATTAACTCAGGTAAATTTAACTTACTATATTTATACATAAATGTATTTTGAGAGGAAATGTGATCCATATTGCTCAGTATCACTGAATTTTATAGTTTAAGTGGCCAGTAAATGTGTAGAATTTGAGCCTCCTTGGAATCAACCCCAAAGTTCTGTTCATGAACATATGGAAATTAAATATTTTTAGAGCCATTAGATGGTGTGCAAGTATATTGTTGACTCAGAATATTTGTGAATATGCTACTAGCCACCATAATTGCAATATCTGAATAAAAATTATTGGCCTATTAAAAAAAGTTGTCCCCAGTGTCAAAAAGCAAAGCCAAACAAGACAAAACAAATGAAAAAAGTGACCTTCTGCTCACCGCACAAAGCAGAGGGGAGTAGGGAGAAAGAAAAGCCCTATCCTTCCTAGGCTCTCCCCACAGCCCATATTTAGTCTCTTTAGTGTGCTCCAAGCCCTCTGTCCTTCCGTGACTGGACACGTCATGTGGTAAAGAGAGTGTACAATGACAAGAGGATCTGCTTAGTCGTCAGGCCCTTGTGAAAACTGTTTTCTCCCACAAGGCTATCTGGGAATTTTAAGCCCTAATTTTCAATATCTTCTGAATGTGTGTAGGGCCCACATGCTCCATACTAGGCATGCGGCCTTTCAACTGCAAACTCTAAAGCTATATAGAAAACTAAGTATTACAGCACCAGATCTCAGTGACCAATCATCATTTTTTTTTTCAGGGAATTTTTGTTCTAAAATAACCACAAGTCTGGATGCACAAGACTAAATTAACTGTTCCAATTTATAACATCACAATGATAACGCAACCCCTCTCATCTGGTAAGTTTTTTTCAACTAAACATTTTTGGCACACCCTGATAAGTTTTATAAAAAAGAGAAAAAGAAAGTCTTACTAAGTTCGGCCTTATATTTAAAGCAGAGAAATGAAAGGAACGTCCCTTGTTTCTGCCACAAGCCTACAACAAGTTAGGCAGCCAATCTGCTCTGGAGAAGAAATTTTCCAGAAGTTTAATAGCTTTTTAAAAAAATAATCTATAGACTTGTTAGTAACTCCCTTCACATTGAATAATGTCACTTTATGGACATTATTCAATGTGAAAGGAAGAACTAATGTAATAGTATATATAATTCAAGAAATTTTTTGTAAGAGGTAACAAAGTTAGAAACCAAGCCCCCACAAATGGAACATTCCAGAGTCTCACTCACTTAACTTTTCCCTCCTCTCATCCAAGGGTGAATAAGAAAGAGATCACCTACACATGATGCAAGGAGGAAACATCGAGTTAAGAACATTAGACAGGGAATCAGAAAACCTGCACGCTTGTCCCGGCTTTGTCACTAACTTGTTGAGAGAACTGGAATTAACCCACTTAGTCTTCCTGCTCTGGAATGCCTCATCTATAAAGTTAGTAGATGGGGAGCCAGCCCTGATGGCCTAGTGGTTAAAGTTCAGTGCACTCCACTTCAGCAGGCCAGGTTCAGTTCCCAGGTGCAGAACTCTCAGTAGCCATGCTGTGGCAGCGACCCACATAGAAGAACTAGAAGGACCTACAACTAGAATATACAACTATGTACTGGGGCTTTGGGGAAGGGGAATAAAAAATAAGAAAAATAAAGTTAGTAGATTAGATTAATAAACTCTAAGCTTCCTGGGGACTCTTCCTGTTTGCCTCCTTGTTTTCCATGGCTCTCTGCTCTCTGTGTTTTCCTGTATATCTAGTATTTCCTTTTCTGACAATTCTTATTCCTATTGTCACATAAACATAGGAGTCTCTCCAGTGACCTATCCTGGACTCCCTCTTTTCTCTAATCCTCTCTTGCAATTTTAGGTATAATCTCTGTGGTGGATACTGGTGTATCACCTAGATCCACCCCCCCTTCCCTACTGAGGCTTTCCTTTCTCCCGCTGCTGGGAAGGTCGGAGCATAAGAGTTCTCAGCTAATTCCTCTCTGAGAATTGCCCTCATGCAAAGACAGCAACCTCACCCAAGGTCATATCCCCTACCTGGGGAAAGCCCACATCCAATGTTTGCTCAATGGGGGAATGAGAAGGGCCAGCCCCCTTGCCTCAAGGTGGGATAACTTTGAAGGGCCAGCCATACCTGCTGCAGAATTCCCCTGGTTTTTGCTGTGACTGCATTGCAGTTCAACTACTCCTTCTGTTCAGTTCTGCAGGTGTTGATCCTCAATAAGCCACTTGCACAAAATCTTCGTCTCAGAGTCTGTTTCCCAGAAAACCCAACCTAAGACAGCTGGTGCCAGGAGTAGTTCAAGGAAGTAGACTCTAAAATGAGATTTTGGAGGGCCGGCCCCGTGGCTTGGCGGTTGAGTGCGCGCACTCCGCTGCTGGCGGCCCGGGTTCGGATCCCGGGCGAGCACCGACACACCGCTTCTCCGGCCATGCTGAGGCCGCGTCCCACATACAGCAACTGGAATGGATGTGCAACTACGACATACAACTATCTACCGGGGCTTTGGGGGAAACTGTCTAATGGATAGGAGAGAAGCTGTGGTGGGGGTGATTTGGGCTACACTGAGTTTCATATGCAAGTGGATGTGAAATCCTGATGTAAACCAAACCTGCCACTTATCAGACAGTAACCTCTAACCTCACCTCCAACCCCCAAGTACGTGGCCCTACTGGGTCACATGGAGACTGAAGTTTCCCAGATTTGCTCTAAATTCAAGGTAGTAGCCCACTTGAATTGGGGGGTTAGGGGGAGTCAAGGAGGAGAGGCTGTTGAAGACCTTTCTCCTGCTTAAGAGACATACATGCCCTAGAGCTGCTCCAGCACCCTTGGTCTCTGAAATTCTTTTTATATTGAATATGGTTTAGAAGAATGAAATCAGATGACATTTGATTGCAAAAATGTTTATAAGCAAATAGCTTAGCCTTCTTACATTTTGGTATAAAGCTGTGAACTTCCTAACTTTATAAAGCAAGATATAAAGCAAATACGAGAGGAAAATAAAGTAATTTTACTAATTGTTTAAAAATAAATAAATAAAAATTAAAAAATAAAAATAAAAATAAAAAAAAAAATAAAATGAGATTTTGGAACTGAATCACCCATCTGCTATCTGGCAATGAGGACTCCATCACTGATGGTAGGAGGAACACTACAAGCTCCTGGTATGCAGCATAACCGTTAAAACTTTCACTGTTGGTGAACTTGGATGGAGTACTAGTGAAACGGGATGCACCAGCTTTTCAGAGATTGGAGAAAGTACTAACCATAAGGAAAATGGAATCAGATGGCTCTTTCTGAGTGTCACTGATGCCTTGGAGAAAGACATCAAAAGACTAAGAGTGATTAATCACTAATTGAAGGTCAAGTGTGAAAACCAGAGGGCCTCATTGAAAGCATATATGGAGACTCTCATCTCCTGCAGCCAGAGGGCAAAAAAAGCTTAAGATGGGACCCTGCACTCAAATATAACAGTAGCAGAACTCCAAAGAAATTTGAATTCTCCAGTCTGCTGCGCCAAGGTCAGGGCCTTAACTAGGAAGAAGTAAAATCCTGAGACTTGAGATAGGGACATTGGATGCACTCACAAACCTTGAAACCGCAGATCCCTCTAAACCTTCTAGGCCAGCAGAAACAGCCCACTACTCCTGTTAAGGACTAGTGCTCCCACTTGCTTGTAAATAATGCAGAGGCCTCTCAATCTAGACAAGAAATCAAAGAAGGATGATCAAGAGCAGCACTGGTACTTGAGCAATATGACCCAGCAAGCATTATGGTATTAGTAGTATCAGTGGTGGGAAAGATGCCATGTGGAACTTAGGGCGACTTCCAACAGGAGAATCACAATGTGGACCCCTAGGGTCCCGGAGCAAGGCTATACCAACTTCAGTGAAGAATTTTCCACCATTTGAAAAATAGCTCCAAATATGCTACTGCACTCTGGTAGAGACTGAAGAGCTGATTATGGGATATCAAGTGAACACGTGGCAAAGGCTGCCTATTATAAGACTGTTTCTATCAGGCCCATCCATTACACAATGGAAGCGGTACATCTGGGATCAGGCAGGAGCAGGGTCAGAGGGCACAAGTAAGCTGCATAAGTAGGTGATCTAGACCCCCATGTCACCCACCACTGGTACACTGATGCCTCTCCCTCAGTTCACACCAATGGCTGCATTGGCATGTTCAGATGACCCATTGGGGTGTTACTTGGGAGTCCCTTGCTCAGTTTTGAAGGGAAATGGGCAAATGCAGTGGCCACAGTCTAAGAAGGTTCTGGTGACTAGAGGCTTGCTCCTCAGGCTGTGGTCATCCACTTTGTGTGGAAAGAGAAGTGGCCTGAGGTAAGAAAATATGGGCAGCCCTGAATAGCTCGGCAACTTCCTCAGGAGTTTGAAAGGAGAAAGACTGAAAGATAGAGATGAGGGTATGGGTCACCCAGACCACCAAGGAAGCCACCCAGAGCAGCAGAGGTACTGACTTCAGGTAAGGGAACTCTAGAATGGGTAGCAAAGAAGAGAAGACTATGAGTTTTAGTTGTACCTGGAGACCAGCTGCAGTAGTAAGGGCTGAGTCCACCCTACTAACCTTGCTCTAGTAAGTTTCCCCCAGGAAAAGAGACCAACCAGAATTCTGGAGGAGCTGAATTTATTATAAGAAGCAAGTAGGTCTGAGTGGCATAAGAGGTAGATTGTCATAGATGCTGTGGTGTGCTGCCCAGGTCCTCAGTTCTAGACTGAGGCACTCTTCTTTCAGATGCTGGGCGTATTGGCTGCCAAAAACTCTCAGCTGAGTCCTTCTCCAGGAATTGGCTTCAGCTGATGAGCGCCATCTCGTCCAAGATCATGTCCCCTGCCTGGGTATAAAGTCCAGGCCCCTTGCTTCAAGATGGGACACCTCTGAAGGCCCATCCCTGCTCCAGAGCTCCCACTGGGAGCTGAGGTCTCTATTGCAACTGCGCTGCAGGTCAGCTCCTCCCACTGCCTGCTCCTCCTGCATTCACTTCCACACAGGTGTTAATCCTGAGGGCATTTCCCCAATAAAATCCTGCACACAGAGGGAATGGGGCGTTAGTGTTTAATTGGTACAGAGTTTCAGTTTGGGAAGATGAAAAAGTTCTGAAGATAGATAGTGGTGATGATGGTAAAATAATGTAAATGCATTTAATTCCACTGAACTGTACACTTAAAAATGATTAAAATGGTAAATTTTATGTTATTATATTTTACCACAATAAAAAACATTCCTGCACATGAATCTCCTTCAGAGTCTTTTTTCCCTAAGGAACCTAACCTAACAACCTTTGTGAATATGGCAAAGATTGCTAGCTTCCACTAATATTTGTCCTCTCTTTCACTTTTATTATTGGAACTCAGCCTGAGACAGCAAGCAGCCTTGCAGCTGGCCACAGGACATGAGACACGTGACTAAGTTTGGCCAATTGGATGTGAGAAGTGACATGGCCACTTCCTGGTCATGCTCTTAAAGTAATAGGCATACCCTCCACTTGTCTTTGCTCCTTCTTGCTGGCTGGGATGCAGACGCTATGGCAGGAGCTGGAGCCAGAGATGGAAGCCATAGGTAGAAAATGACAGAGCCACTCTACCAACCCTAGACTGACTATCTCTGGCTGTTACATGAGATAGAAATAAATTTCTGTATTGTTTAAGCCACTGAATTTGAGGTATCTTTGTTACAACAGCTCAGCCTGTATCCTAACGCTTTGGGTGATTCCAAAATCCATTTTTCTAACCCTGACTCCTTTTACAAACAGCTTCTGCTTTGCATCCCTAGTTTTGAGACTCAGCATGTCTACACCATAATTTATCCTAACGCTTCCTAAACTGTGTTCCATCATTGTTCCTTATTTCTAATAATACCACAATCCCCTACTTATGAAGACAGAGCCCTAACAGTCACTCAGTGGAATACCATTCAGCTGTTAAAAAGAAGGAGGTGGGCGCCGGCCCGTGGCGTAGTGGTTAAGTTCGCACGCTCCCGGGGTCTGTGGGTTTGGATACCAGGCGCCGAGGTATGCACTGCTTATCAAGCCATGCTGTAGCAGGCATCCCACATATAAAGTAGAGTAAGATGAGCATGGATGTTAGCCCAGGGCCAATCTTCCTCAGCAAAAAGAGGAGGATTGGCAATGGACGTTAGCTCAGGGCTAATCTTCCTCACCAAAAAAAAAAGGAGGAGGTAGCCCAAGATATACTGACATGGAACAATCACCAAGATCTATTGCTAAGTGAAGAAAGCAAGGAGCAGTACAGAGTCTGTAATATACCAGTATTTGTGTTAGGGAAAAAAAATTAATACACATGTAAACATTTGTGTGCGCATAGAATATCTTGGGAAGGATACCCAAAGACTGAGTTGCTGCTCTAGATAGGACAGCTAGGGGACAAGGTGGCAGAGAAACTAACTTCTTACATATACCCTGTCTGAACCTTTGAATTGTATATTGTATGCAAAGAGCAGTTAGATAGTACAGCCCAAGGGTGCACTATTCAAATTCGAATCCGTGTAAAAGGCACCCCTGGAGTTGTGCTGTGTGTGCCTGGGCAGCTGTTTATAACAGTCTTGTTGTGCGCGTTTTACGTACTCAAAAAAAAAGTTTAAGAAAATATACTTTACTCTTTGTTCTTGGTTTGGACAGAACAGCTATTCTCTGAAACCTTCTCAGTTAAAATATCCTAGAATTTTATAGATCTCTGTTTGGATTATTATTTACCTCTCTGTTACCAGCCATCAATTTAAAATGAGCTTTTATTATCATTTTAAAAGATTTCCCACTCTTTACAGGAACTTCCTTCAGCGCTGAAATGACCAGGCAGCTTTTTCCTCTGAAGAACTCCAAGGTGAGACTGGGTGAGGCGCAACACTAACTTGCCTAAGGATTTAACCCCCACAATTGTCCTTCTCCTGGGAGCTGTCAATCATCATTTAATATGGACTGAGAACCTGAAAAATGTTCTTAACTTTTGACCCTGTAAGTTCTGCTGCTGTGAATTTCCCAGGTTATCCTAAGGAAAGCATCAGAGATACACACCAAGATATGTGTGCCAGAATGCTCGCTGCAGCTTATTTCTCTCATCCAAAAACATGGTCACAAACTTAAGAGCCATAAATACAGGACTAGTTGAATCTAGTACAGTTCATCTAGGTAAATAGAATTCCAGATGTTAGAAGAATAATGAAATGGGCAAATGACTATTGATAATTGAAAAAGCAAGTTACAAAACAGTAGGTAAGGCATTATCCTTAGACTACCCCAATTTGTTTTTTTAAGAAAAGTATATAATGGTATCTGGAAAAGATATTCACCAATATGTTAATTCTGCTTTTCTTTGGAAGTTGGACTTATTATAGTTTATTTTTATTTCCTTCTTTGTGCTTGCCTGTATTTTCCAAAGTTACTATAATTAACATGTTTCTCTTATAATTAAAAAAACGTTACCCGACCCCAAGTCAATTTGGGGGGTTCTATGAGCACTTCAGTGTGCTCCCCGTTAGTCTCCCATAGTACTCTGAGGCATATATACGAATTTTAAATGAGAAAAATCACCCTGGATTATGCAGAGAATTCTTCCAATTTGATTATGTACCACAAGGAGGAGGAAAGAGTAGAGGGGTGACAGATGGTAAAAGGGGTATAAAACAGCTTAAATGGCTTTGTTACCTTTGTTACAAGTGTTCCTTCCAGGAAGAGTCATTTCATGATTTTCTAACTAAATGAGCTATTTTACATTTGTAGAGATGACAAACTTCACTATTCACCAGGACCATACGCTTTTTTGATATTCATCAAGGCTTTGAAGTCTAAAATATATGCTATTTAGGAATGTTAGTCTAGACTAGAGAATAATAGCTCTCCCCTAAATAGGTATCTTTTTAAATTGGCCTTGGCGAGGGGACATTTTAAAAATAGAAGGTATGGGTCAGAATCAAGTTCTATAACTCAGTACATTCCTTATAAAACGTTTATGGGTTTGATTGAAGGATTCTTTTAGACACGTGTGTATAGCGTAAATACAAATTCAATATAAAAAATTTTAATAATGAAAAAATGAGTCCTAAAAAGACCAGTAGGTGGCATAAATAATTTATTTAATCAAAACTGGCAAGCTATAGGAGCTGGCCCGGTGGTGTAGCAGTTAAGTACACGCGCTCCGCTGTGGCAGCCTGGGGTTCGCAGGTTCAGATCCAGGGCACACACCAACACACCGCTTGTCTAGCCATGCTGTGGCAGCGTCCCATATAAAGTAGAGGAAGATGGTCACAGATGTTAGCCCAGGGCCAATCTTCCTCAGCAAAAAGAGGAGGATTGGCGACAGAAGTTAGCTCAGGGCTAATCTTCCTCACACACACACACAAAAAAAACAACTGGCAAGCTATACATTGTGAAAGATACCTTCCCTGAACTGTCACCCATGAAAAAAAATCTCTTGAATATTTACACCAAAATTCCGAATTAAAGCATCACTAAAAAAGACTTAACTTAGTTATACATACAAAAATTAGAATTGCAGGAGAGATGGATCTCACAGATATCAACCCGAAGCTAGATTATATGTTCAGGCCTATTATTAAACTGAAACACAAAAGACGACATGTAATGAGAGCATCTAATCTAGATGCACCACCCAGCACACTTCAGCATCTCTGAAGTGGGAGGAGTGTGCTGACATCAGAGACTTAACAAAAATAATGTGTTCAAAAGCTATGTGGGTGTTTACCTGTCCTAGTACATTCCTCGGCGAGAGCAGCATGAAACTCCTCCTCTCTTCAAATACAACTGGAATGCTGGTCTCAACATTCAGCCTCTACTGGGTAATAGTAAGGCTCCAAGACACTAACCTATCAGATATCTGTTGGCTGCCTTGGATCTGAAATAAGATATTTTACCCATTCACCATCATCTGATGAAATGGCCAACAGGAAATGTTTGTCTTCATTTGTTTTTGTACGTGCTCCCATGAAAACAGCTCCCATCAAGAGAAGTGTGTGCTAGAGAAGCTAAGAAGCACTATCAATAGTCATTCGTTCAACAAGTATGTACTGAGTGACTTCTATATCTATATACCAAAATTCAAATGGTTTCAACCATATTATATGTGAATCTAACTTTTGTGGGATGGCCTTGGACTCTAACCATTATTTATAACACGGTTTTAAAGAAAACTTTGTTCTACATCCCTCCACCCCAATTTCCTTCTAATTAATATTTTAGTTTAGGCCGTTTTATTTGAGACACATTTGGTTATATTGGTTACATTTGGCAGAACCTATTATACTGGGCAACAGGGCAAAGGTCATTGGTTAGCCTGGAGCTTGACAATCCACCCTGGTGAATCGGCTGTGGCCTAGGAGGACAGGGTGCAGGGTCATGGGGAACAGATCATAACTGTCTAGCAAAAGGGCCGTGGGGCCCCTTAAATATGTTTAGTATATTTGGGTATCTGGTTTAAGAAACCTGGGTGCTATTTCAGGCTCCCAGTGACTCAGGATCAGCCCTCAATAATATCTAAAGGAGGAGAAATTTCTCTTTAGGCCATCACACACATACATGCACACATACTCGCAAATATGGTGCCTAGTGTGTTAATGTGGTCCTAAGACTCTGATGGTAGAGTCCCACTCAGGCCTGCCCCTGTTTCAAAGTGTTCAGGATACAAACTACGTCATCAGGACCATAAAAAAGGATGCCTATAATGAAATTTCAGGCGGTGTGACAAAGTAGAATTCTAATACGAAGGAGTGTAAAAAACCAATTTGGGCATAGGATGGGAGACGGGGATAGAGGGAAGGTGGCAGAGGCCTTCCTTTTATCTGATAAGTCACAGCGTATCATCACCAATTCCTGGGAAGGCTGGCCTCTCTGTCCCGTCCATTCAACTAGCTTTGCCTTTCCTGTGTGCCTTTAAACTATTATCATTAACATAAAGAAGCCCTAGGTACATTGAATGGATATGCCTCGACTTATTCTGAGTGTTAACAGCAGTAATAAAACACATAATTTTGACTTTTTGTTTTTTTTGGTGAGGAAGATTGGCCCTGAGCTAACGTCTGTTGCCAATCTTCCTCTTTTTCCTTGAGGAAGATTGTCGCTGAGCTAATATCTGTGCCAATCTTCCTCTGTTTTGTATGTGGGATGCTGCCACAGCATGGCTTGATGAGCAGTGTGTAGGACCGTGCCCAGGATCCGAAACTATGAACCCTGGGCTGCCGAAGCCAAGCACGCGAACTTAACCACTATGCCCCTGGGCCAGTAATTTTGACTTTTTATCTGTGATTTTTACAGTGGGTTGCTGCATTCTGAAGTGCGAGTAGAAGCTCTTGCCTGGTCCCAGCTGTCCTCATTAAGTCCCTAATATTGACTGAATCGCCCACCAGTGAAGGGGTAGGTCATCAGAAGAGGAACAGCCACATCTCATGTCCAAGACAAGCTTAAAAAGTCATATTGCATTTTTATTCATTCATTCAGCAAAAGTCTTGGAATGGGTGCTATTGCCAGACACCACGCCAGGTGCTGAGGATATGGTGATGAGTAAATTGGACAGTTCCTGCCCTCAGGGAGCTTGCAATCTGGTGGGAAGATAGACATTAAACAAATAAATACTTAATACAAATTGTGCTGAGAGCTGGGCAGAAGTATGTGCTGTCGTGGGCAAGAATAAAAGGGGAATCAAATTCAGAGGGGAAGTGGGACAATGGTCAGGGAGGACCCTGAGGAAGCAACTACGCAGCCAAAACTGAAGGAGAAGCTGAGTAAGCTAGGGGAAGAATAAGGGGGAGAACATTCCAGGTGGAGGGGACAGCAGGTGCCAAAGCCCTGGGACAGCAAAGGGTTGGACATAGTCAAAGAATTGAAAGACCGTGTAGCGTAGTGAGAGCAGAGAGGTTCAGGATGAGGCAGTTACTCAATCCTTGTCTTTTATATGAAAGTTTATTATAAGGGATCTAGTCTGTTGCTTTCTACGTGAAAAAAGCAGGTGCCTGTTAAATGGCTCTAATGCTACCCTTTCGAATATAGGTAGCCACCAGCCACACTTGGCTATTGAACACTTGAAATGTGGCTGATCCAAATTGAGATGAGCTATAAGTATAAAATACACACTGGATTTCAAAGACTTGGTACTGATAAATTTTTACATTGGTTGCATGTTGAAACAACATTTTTGATATGTTGAGTTAAATAAAATATATCATTAAAATTAATCTCACTCATTTCATTTTAATATAGCTACTAGAAAATTTGAAATTACATATATGGCCTGCATTATATTTCTGTTGGACAGCACTGCTCTAAAGTGTTTACTTAGATATGACAAAAAACTACTTGACTATGAAGGAGACTGGGTAATTTAGGAAGGGAGATTTAAAGATTTCAGTCCCGGGAGATCTTTAAAAACAGGGCAGCTAAACATTCACCTATCTTGAATGACTTAGGAGTTTCATTTCCGTAGAGGCAGGGAAGAGAACCAACCATAGACGCTCTTAAGGTCTCTTGAAGAGACCTTAAGAGCGTCTATGGTTGGTTCTCTTCCAAGGACAAGAGAATCCACTTATTATCAGGTATTAGGAGGTGTACAAAACCGTTGGAAGGGCTGGAGGAGCAGGTTCTAGGTGGAGCTTCTGGGAACAACCTCCAACCCCTAGAACCGCACTGCTTCTTCTGTGGGGGAAGCTGCTGCTGCCACCACAGGAAGCTGGCCATTGAGCACACTGCCGCCGTCACAGCATCCATGCCAGGTATGTGGATGACTCTCTCCTGATTTTACTTAATTCTGAATTCAGGTCTCACATGGGAGCATCTGATCGGCAGGACCTAAACTACATTCACCACCTAGCTGAAAGCAACTCTGGGAAATGCAGTTTTTAGTGTTCCAGCTTTTGCAATAGAGCAAGACATACTAGAAGGAAGTTGCAATGGATATCGGCTGAGCCAATCCATAGTGCCTATAATAAGGGTGGGGAGAACATTTGCAAGGATGCGAATGTGAGAAAAAGAGTTTCCCACTTCCGGCCAGGCTGGACTATAGCAACTTAGTGAGGGAAATGGAGGTATTAGGAATGAACACGGATGAACCTTGAATACATATGCTAAGTGAAAAAAGCCAGTCACAAAGGACCATATATTGTATGATTCCATTTATATGAAATGTCTAGAATAGACAAATCTATAGAGACAGATTAATGGTAGATTAACGGTTGTCTAGGGCTGGGGAAGTGATGAGTAGATTGGCAGGTGGTGGCTAATGGGTACAGGGTTTCTTTTTGAGACAACAAATGTTCTAAATTTGATCGTGGTGGTGCATATGCAACTCTATGAATGTACTAAAAGCCAATGAATTGTGCACATTAAGTGGGTAAATTGTATGGTATGTGAATTATGTGTCAATAAAGTTGTTTTTTAAAAAAATGGACTCCCAGGTTCCTGAAATGAACAACCAAGTGGATGAAGGTACAATTTATTGAGATAAGGGCTTCCACTTTAAGTAATGTAGCAGGCTATGTACCCAGACTGAGTCTCTTGTTGAAAACAACTAAAATTGCTGGCTTAAATGTCAAAACCATACTCTTAAAAGCATCTTGCAATATAGTGAGGAAAATATCCCACTAAAATCTAAGCAAAGGCGTGAACCAAAAGAGATAAGTGGAGCATTGAAGATACTTTTGAGGAAATTTACCAAACTTGAACTTCAGTTTTCATGGATGACAATGATCAAGACCCATCCAAGATGAGAAGAGAAGCTGATAGGAGACCCTGCCTTCATAAAGTCTGGACCAGAAATAAGTTTTGGACCCATCCCCAACCCTTTCCCAGTGGTCAGCAAGGAAAGTTCCTTGGTGCTGAGCAGAGCAGAGAGGGGAACTGTCCCCAAAAGTTATAACCACAGACTAGAAACATTCCTAGTGTAGATTTGCAGCCAAAATTTACATTCCTGGTTAGTCCTACAAACCTCAAGCTATAGATTAAGTTTAAAGTGATCCAGTACTGATAGAAAGTGATGAAGTGATGCTGCATGACTTCTGAGGCTAGATTAGAAAAGGCCTGCAGCTTCCACCAGTTTCTCTTAGAATCCTCACTTTCAGGAGATTCCCTCTCTGAATCTAGCTGCCTTGCTATGAGAAGCCCAAACCATACGTACCAGAGCAAAGAAGTCAGGTGAATGAAGAAATCTCTAGATGACTTCAGCCCCCAGCCAAATGAGTCATTCTTGATGTTCAAGTCTTCCCCACTGAGGACCCAGACATTGCGGAGCAAAGATAAGCCTTCCCTCTTGTCTCTATCCATATAATAAGCCAAATAAAATGATTATTGTTTTATACCACTAAGTTTGAGGTGGGTTATGATACAGCAACTATAATCATAATGGGTTTTATTACCTGGAAATGGGTGCTGCCATAAGAAAAGCCTGGGGGCCCGCCCGGTGGCACAGTGGTTAGGTTTGCACATTTCACTTCGGCAGCCTGGGGTTCGTGGGCTCGGATCCTGGGAACGGGATCAAGCCATGCTGCAGCAGCATCCCATATACAAAATAGAGGAAGATGGGCACAGGTGTTAGCTCAGGGATAATCTTCCTCAGCAGAAAGGAGAAGATTGGCAATGGATGTTAGCTCAGGGCAGATCTTCCTCACCAAAAAAAAGCACCTAAAACACAAGGCATTAGCTTTGGGACCAGGTGGCAGGCAGAAGCTGGAAGACCTTTGAGAAGATTGTTAGCAGAAGCCTGATAGGGCTCTAGATAGGGCTTGTCAGTGCAAGTCTAGAGGTAAATGAGAAAATTATTGAAAGCTGGAGGAAAAGGGAGTTTTTTTACATAGTGGTAGAAAGCTTAGCAACACTGTTGCCCGCCACAACATGGAAAATAACAGCTGTACCTAATGAACTCAGTGATGTAGTTAAAGAGATTTCTGGGCAAAATATTGAAAGTGCCAACTGGTTTCTTTTAGCTGCAATGTTAAGATTTAGAGAGAGAGATGAGCTAAAAAAAGGAACAAAATTTGGAAGAAATATAAAGGAGCCAGGACTTGCTGAGTTTGAAAATAAAACTATTTCTTGTTCCCAGCTGTTCCAGATGGCAAAAAATTCTAAAATTTAAAAATGATCTCGGGGCAAAGATCAAAGCCAGGGTGGGCTTGTAAGACCCTTTGTTAAGACCTCGGAAAGATCTAAGGTGGTGCCTCATAGAACCTTTCAGCTATACGATGGCCTTGTAAGGATTTCAAGATGTGTCTCATAGACCTTCTCTGCTAAAAATAAGGCTTCTAACAACATTATAGGCATTGTTCTCATCAGCCTCACAGGGGGTCTAAGATAGAGAAAGACCTTCTGCAATATAACTCTGCCTCCACTCCGTCAAGAGGCAGAACCTAATTGCCTTCCCCTTGAATCTGAGATGGCCTGTATCTCTCTTGTAACCAACAGAATGTGGCACAAGCAACACTGCCTGACTTCTGAGTCTGGGTCAAAAAAGACTTGCAGCTTCCACCTAGTTCTCTTGGAACACTTGCTCTCAGGATGCTCCCATAGCATGGTGGCTATGAGAAGCCCAAGCCACATGGAAAAGCCTTAAGCAGGTGCTCCAGTCAGTGGTCCCATCTTAGGCCAGCCTTTGCATCATACCAGTCCAGGCACCAGATATGAGCGACAGAGCCTTCAGATTATCATAGCCCCCAGCCATTCAAGTCACCCCCAGAATTTGCGTCTTCCCCGCTGAGGGCCCAGTCACCACGGAGCAGAGACAAGACATCTCTGCAGTGCACCACCCCCCAAATTCCTAACCCAGTTTGTGATCATAATAAGATGGTTATTGTTTTACACAACTAAATTTGGGGTAGTTTGATATACAGCAGTAGAAACCAGAATAGGAAGCATGACATATTCAAAGATCCAGAAGAAGGTGGGATGGCAGATAAAGGTGGGCTACTACTGAGTACTTGAAGTCACCATCATCACTATTGTTTTCTACCTTGAGAAATTAAAAATAAGACGAAGAAAAAGACAAGATCATCTGAGACAGGAGTGGCTGGGAAAATTATGGAGATGTGGTTTACACCTCTGTACAACCCCCAAACAGAGCACATTACTCATTTTCAGTCTTTCCTATTTATTGTAGAGATAAATACAGAGGCCTCTGGCCCTACCCAGGTTTGCTTTACATCAGGCTCTCTTCCAGCGTAGGGCCCAAACAGGGCAGCTCCCACCCCACCCTAAGCAACAACCCAGCAGATGTCTAAGCTGGCTTTCCACATGTCCCTGTTCTACTCCTTGCTAAAGACAGACACTTGCTACAAACCCCGAGACTGGGCTGTTCCATCCCACCTCCAGCAAAACTCTCTGTTAGTGGCCCTAGTTGTTGGATCACTGGAAAAGAAAAAGCAAGACATTTTGTGCAGTTTCTTTTGGCCCAGATATGATTCTCCTGTCTCCTGGGCCATTCTCCTACAAGGTGTATCAATTTCAAGGACACCCTGCCGTGGTGCACTCTCCCCTATATTACTTGTATAGCTATGCATGAATTCTAAATCAGGAGGCATTAGATCTTTCGGTCATTTGCACATGGTTTTCACTTTGGAATGCACTCAGAGTGCAGGGCAAATGCCTGCTGACCCCATGTTTATTTTTTCAGCTGGTGATTGAAGTTCTGGTCCAATTATAATAGATAGGAATGCCAATGTCTTGTCCATTTTCAGCTGTACTACAAATTTTGCATTTCATCAGGGTCATATTTCTACTCTCAACATGTAAAATAAAAGTAATTTTCATGTCTGCATTTCCAAAGTAAATATCATTGTGTTTGCCCCCCACCTCCACTCCATAGAACTATTTTAAAAAGAAAAGACATGAATATAGAAAAATAATATTCTAAGCTTCTGGGGGAATGTTATTAATATAAAAGACTTTTTAAATTATAAAACCTTTTAAAAAAATATTCTATTCTATTATCTGTGATGACTATCTGCCTAGAGTATCTTATACCTCCTTAACTGAATGAGTCCTCCTTTTTGTATGTATTTATTCAATCATTTAATAAATACTAATTGATTGCCGACTGTGAGCCAGCTATTGGGGATACAGGAGTGATCAAGACAGACAAAATGAGGTTCTTGCCTTCATGGCACCTGTATTTGGGTTCAGGGGGACAGACGGTAAACAAGTAAATAAATAGATACGGTAATTTCACATTGAGACAAATGCTTTGAAGAAAATAAGCAGGGGTAATGAACAACTAAGAGAGGTCATTTTAGGTAGAGTGGTCAGGGAAGGCCTCTCTGAGACCTAGAACCTGTGAAGGAGTTAGCCATGCAAAGAGCCTGCACAAAGAGCTGAGGGCAGAGGGAACAGCAAGTGCAGAAGCCTGAGGGAGGAAAGAGCTTGAAAGAAGTCAGAGCGGAGCTGGAGAGGTAGGCAAAGGCCAGATCATGTGGGACCTTACGGGCTTCCCCACTGAGGTGGTTTTACCAAGGGAGACACGTGCTCAGATTTGTATTTTTAAAGTATCATAGCTTGCTTTGGCTGATGTGAGGAACGGGTGGGAGGTGGGTTGGGGGCTAAGACAGGAAGCTGAAGACCACTTAGAAGACTGCAACAGTTACTAAGGGGCAGGCTGGATGGCATAGCAGTTAAGTGCCCCCGCGCTCCGCTGTGGCGGCGGCCCAGACCAGATCCCAGGGCTCACACTGATGCACCGCTTGTCAAGCCATGCTGTGGAGGCATCCCATATAAAGTGGAGGAAGATGGGCACAGATGTTAGCCCAGGGCCAGTCTTCCTCAGCAAAAAGAGGAGGATTGGCAACAGATGTTAGCTCAGGGCTAATCTGACTGCAATAGTTCCTAAGAAGAGGCTGCTACTCTTGTACCATCAGCAAAATGTGTTTTGAGTGGTATTTTTAGGCAATGGTCATAGATTTGTCTTGATTAATTTACATGCATATGACATTATAATCAAGATGTCTCTTGACATTGGTTCTGTGTCTCACCAACTCATCTTCAACCTCTGAAAATGCAATAAACACATTAATTCAATGCTACAAATGTTTTGAGCACCTGATATGTGTAAGGCACTGTGTTAAGATTTGGATATTCAAAAATAAATGACACTTGGTCCCAGCTCTCCAGGAAACCACGGTCTGAGAACAAGCAGGCAGCCTACGAGAAGCAAGCAAGTCAGTAACAAGAGGTGCTTTGTTTTCCTTGTGGCGGTAGAATAAACCCCTCAGAGCCCTGGGAGCAGAGTAATTCTACAGAACTCTGGGTGGGCTGAGGAGAAAAGAAGAACCAGAAAGACTTCGCTAGTGTCAGAAATGAAAAGAGAATTTGTATCTTCATCTTCATTTCATCTATGCAGCCCTCCCCGGAGTGGAGCCCCCGCAACTGACTTGCTGGTGCAATTTTCTTTTTATTTCCTTATATCTGGAATGGCAGAAGCCAGTGAAAAACAGAGGTCCTCTGGTTTCAAGGAAGGTTAGACCAAAGAGGTGAAAGATCTGTACACCAAAAACTATAAAACATTGCTGAAAGAAATTGAAGAAGACACAAAGAAATGGAAAGATATTCTGTGCTCTTGGATTGGAAGAATTAACACAGTTAAGATGTCTATGCTTCCTAAAGCAATCTATAGATTCAATGCAATCCTTATCAAAGTTCCAACAACATTTTTCACAGAAATAGAACAAAGAATCCTAAAATTTATATGGAACAACAAAAGACCCCGAATAGCTAAAAGAATCCTGAGAAAAAAGAACAAAGCTGGAGGTATCACACTCCCTGATTTCAAAATATACTACAAAGCTATAGTAACCAAAACAGCATGGTACTGGCACAAAAACAGACACACAGATCAATGGAATAGAATCGAAAGCCCAGAAATAAACCCACACATCCATGGACAGCTAATCTTCGACAAAGGAGCCAAGAACATACAATGGAGAAAAGAAAGTCTCTTCAACAAATGGTGTTGGGAAAACTGGACAGCCACATGCAAAAAAATGAAAGTAGACCCTTACCTTACACCATACACAAAAATTACAAAAATTAACTCCAAATGGATTAAAGACTTGAATGTAAGACCTGAAACTGTGAAACTTCAAGAAGAAAACATAGGCAGTACGCTCTTCGACATCGGTCTTAGCAACATATTTTCAAGCATCATGTCTGATCAGGCAAGAGAAACAATAGAAAAAATAAACAAATGGGACTACATCAAACTAAAAAGCTTCTGCACAGCAAAAGAAACCATCAACAAAACGAAAAGACAACCTAACAATTGGGAGAAGATATTTGCAAATCATATATCTGATAAGGGGTTAATCTCCAAAATATATAAAGAACTCATGCATCTCAACAACAAAAAAACTACCAACGCAATTAAAAAATGGGCAAAAGACCTGAACAGACATTTCTCCAAAGAAGATATACAGATGGCCAACAGACACATGAAAAGATGTTCAACATCATTAACTATCAGAGAAATGCAAATCAAAACTACAATGAGATATCACCTCACACCCATCAGAATGGCTATAATTAACAAGACAGGAAACAACATGTGTTGGAGAGGATGTGGAGAGAAGAGAACTCTCATACACTGCTGGTGGGAGTGCAAACTGGTGCAGCCACTATGGAAAACAGTATGGAGATTCCTCAAAAAATTAAGGATAGAGCTACAATATGATCCAGCTATTCCACTGCTGGGTATTTATCCAAAGAACTTGAAAACACCAATGCATAAAGATACATGCACCCCTGTGTTCATTGCAGTGTTATTCACAATAGCCAAGACTTGGAAGCAACCTAAGTGCCCATCAAGGGATGAATGGATAAAGAAGATGTGGTATGTATACACAATGGAATACTACTCAGCCATAAGAAATGATTAAATCCAGCCATTTGTGACAACATGGATGGACATTGAGGGTATTATGCAAAGTGAAATAAGTCAGAGGGAGAAGGTCAAATACCGTATGCTCTCCCTCATTAAGTAGTAGATAACAAACAAACACATAGAGACAGAGATTGGATTGGTGGTTACCAGAGGGGAAGGGGGGAGGGAGGAGGGTGAAAGAGATAATTCAGCACATGTCTGTGATGAGGAGTTGTAATTAGTATTTGGGTGGTGAACATGATGTAATCTATGCAGAAATATAAGTATAATGATGTACAACTGAAATTTATACAATATTATAAACCAATATTACTGCGATAAACAAAAAAATTAAAAATAAATAAATAAATAAAAATAAAAATAAATAAAAACAAAAAAATAAGGAAGGTTAGAGTCAGCTCATTCATAAAAAGCGACTTCTTCATTCAAACAAAATATTTCCCACAATGCAATACCACCTCCTCCCCTTGCCAAATAAAAACAACTTCCACGAATCATGACATTTAAATATTACTTTAAATAAAAAATGTTTAGAGAGCTTCTTTAGAAGAGAGACCCCTGCCCAACACTACAGCAAGCTAGAAACTGAGCTCTGCCACCTCTTTTTGCTCTTAGCACTTCCTTGTACAAGTTTGTAATGCAGAATTGAGCATGTAACAGTTCTCAACTCTGGCCACGCATTGCAATCACCCGAAGAGCTTTTAAAAAAATACTGATGCCTGGATTCCAGCCCCAGAGATTCTTATTCAATTGGTCTCAGGGCATAAGTCCTGGGCATAAGTATTCCTTAAAACCTCTTTCCAGGTGATTCTAATGTGCAGTCAGGATTGGGAACTACAGGTCTGCTAGCCCCTTAAAGAGTTGCATTTGGGGCCAGGGACTAAAATATAGACTCAAAATACAGCAACTTGTTTCCACAAACTAGATCTAGTTCCCCCACCTAGCACTCCTCTAGTTCCCTGTACTTTCCTTCATCGGATTTAAACAGTTTGTAATTGTCTGTGTGTGTGTGTGTGTGGTTGTGTGTGTGTGGGTGTGTGTGTGAGAGAGAGAGAGAGAAAGAGAAAGAGAGAGAGAGAGAGAGAAAGAGAAAGAGAGAGAGAGAGAGAGATTGCTGGACCAATGTCAGGCTCCCCATTGAAATATAAGCTTCGTGAGGGCAAGTTGTCTGTGTACCGAAGCAGTATAGCATTGCGGCTAAAAACACAATTTCTAGGGCCAGCCCCAGTGGAGTAGTGGTTAAGTTTGGCTCTGCTAGTGCTCTGCTTCAGCGGCCCGGATTCGGTTCCCAGGTATGGACCTACACCACTCGTCAGAGGTCATGCTGTGGTGGCAACCCACATACAGAATGGAGAAAGATTGGCAACAGATTTTAGCTCAGGGCGAATCTCCCTCAGCAAACAAAACAAAATAAAACAAAAAGCAAGTTCTAGAGTCAATCTATATTATCTGTATTGGAATGCAAATTCCATCACTTGCTAGCTGTGAGACCTTGAATAAATTTCTTAACCATCTCTATCTCAGTTTCCTCAGCTACAAAATGGGATTGTTGCAAAATTAGTGTGGTTGCAAGAATTATTTGAGATGTGCGGTGGTTTTAAGATATGTCTGCAAATTCTTCAGCTCACTTTTCCCTCCAAAATGTGGAGCTGAAGTTCCCTTGAGTGTGAGTGGACTTAGCAACTAACAAATAAAATATGACAGATGTGATAGTGTCTTTGAGATTAGGACATAAAAGGCATTGTGGTTTTGGATCACTTGTTCCAGGGGAAGTCAGCTGCCTTCTTGTAAGGACACTCAATCAGCTGATAGGCCTGTACGGTGAGGAATTGAGGCCTGCTGCCAACAGACCTGTGAGGGAACCATCTTGGAAGTGGATCCTCCAGCCCCAGTCAAGCCTTCAGATGACTTCAGTCCCTGCTGACATCCTGACAGAAACCTCCTGAGAGACCCTAAACTAGAACCAACCTGCTAAAGCACTCCAGAATTCTTTACCCAAAGAAACTGAGATAATAGACGCTTGCTGTGGGGCCAGCCCAGTGGTGTAGCAGTTAAGTTCGCACACTCTGCTTCAGTGGCCTGGGGTTCACTGGTTCGGATCCTGGGCGTGAACCTACGCACTGCTCATCAAGCCGTGCTGAGGCAGTGTCCCACATAGAAGAACTAGAAGGACGTACAACTAGGGTATACAACTATGTGCTGGGGCTTTGGGGAGAAAAAAGAAAAAAAGAGGAAGATTGGCAACAGATGTTAGCTCAGGGCCAATCTTCCTCAAAAAACAAAAAACAAAAAAACAAATGCAGCCTGTTCTAGAAGGCCATGTGTTCATTCAAATAAATAAATAAATGTTTGTTGTTTAAACCATTACTTTTTAAGGTAATTTTTTACCCAGCAACAGAGAACTAATACGAGATGATAATGTTAAAGCGCTTAAAACATAAGTAGTAACTACTCAGTAAATGCTAGTCATTGTTGTTAGTACTATGTTCTCTTCTGTATGCTTAGCACCTAACACCTGCTGCCTAGTAGGAGCTCAGTAGACAGATGTGAGTGAATGAATAAATGAATGGACATATAAAGTGAAGTGAAGGGTTGAGTCAATCATCCATGGCAGTTGTTTCTGAAGTTATTTGAGCAAGGACATTTTCAAATGAAATCTTACCGTATGTTATCAGTCAGGGTTGAGTCAAGAAAACAGAAATTACTTTAGGTATTTCAAACAGAAGGAATTTAATATTAGGAATTGGTTACATAGGCAATGGAAGAGCTGAGAAGTCAAACAGGAAAGAGTGAGGCAACCTAGAGATTAGCCAGAGCAGGAAGCTGACATTTTTCCTAGAGCTAGAGAGACAACGGGAAGAGGTGGTACGGCCCGAGTCCAGAAGTTTGGGCCATCTGTAGTGAGACCACAGAAGGCGGGTTGTTTGGGCCAGAGCCATGAAAGAGAAGTCACCTGAGTCAGAGATAGAGAGGAAGAAACACCTTGGCTTCTTCCTTTCTCTTGCCCTACAGTCTTCCACCAGTGCATCCCATTGGCCAAATCTCCCTGAAAGCCAGCTAGCAAAGGAGCCCTGGGAAATGTAGTTCCCTACAAAACAGAGCAGAGAAGGAGAAGGGTGAGGAGTGGGTCTGAGAGCAAAATTATACATACATGATTAATATATGTAATTATATATGTACATACATGCATATGTGTGTATGTATTATAAATATATAGGTACATAGACAGAAAATGAAAAAGCAAATGTCAAAAATGACACACCAAAAAAGAAAACAGATGAAAGCATTATTTTATTTATTTTATAAATTTAAATGTAAAGCATTTATACTTTTTGTACAATTGAAAAGAATACATGTTAATATATTGGTAGTCTCCAGTGTGTTATAATTTAATATGTTGCATGTTTATTTTTTAAACTTTTTTATTTTTATTTTTTTATTTTTTCCCCCAAAGCCCCAGTAGATAGTTGTATGTCATAGCTGCACATCCTTCTAGTTGCTGTATATGGGACGCGGCCTCAGCATGGCCAGACAAGCAGTGCATCGGTGCGTGCCCGGGAGCCGAACCCGGGCCGCCAACAGCAGAGCGCGCACACTTAACCGCTAAGCCACGGGGCCGGCCCAATATGTTGCATGTTTAAATGTGTATATAGCTTTTATTTTTAATTTTTAAATAAAATTCTAGATTTGGGAAACCACTAATCTAGGTGATCAATCAAAATACTTTTGTCCTGGGGGCTGGTCCGGTGGCATAGCAGTTAAGTTCTCATGCTCCGCTTCAGTGGTCCGAGGTTCGCAGGTTCGGATCCTGGGCACCGGATGTATGCACCACACATCAAGCCATGCTGAGGCAGGGTCCCACATAGAAGAACTAGAAGGACCTACAACTAGGATACACAACAATGTATTGGGGCTTTGGGGAGGAAAAAGGAAAAAAAAAACACTTTTTTACCCTAAAATTTATTTTTTTCTTTGGCCATAAATGACACTATTAAGATATATGGTAAAATTTGAATAAACTCTTGATTAGAATGATGATATCACATAAATGTTAGTTTCCTAATTTTTATAATAGTTCTATGGTTGTATAAGAGAACAACCTTGTTTTTTAGGAAGTATACATTAAAGTATTTAGGGGTAAAGGGGCATTATCATATGTATATCATGCGTTTCAAACTGTTCAGGAAAAAAATTAGGTTAATATGGAGACAGAGAGAAAGGGAAAATGATAAAGCAAAAGTGGTAAATATTAACATTTGGGGAATCTGGGTAAAGGGAATTCTTGTACTATTCTTGCACTCTTTACGTAAGTCTGGAATTATTTCAAGATAAAAAGTTAAAAGTAAATAAAAACATTTTGCTTAAATTAAATGTGATTTAATGTGATGGAGTGGGATAAGATTTGGGAGAGAATGATTAATAAACTAGTTAAGAAAATAAAAGAAGACAAACTTTTGGCCAAATCTGAAAGTGGGCCGGTATGGCCTCTTTCCATCTCGGGCGATCCGCACGGTGTCTGTAACTTGCAGCTGATGACTGGGGACACTCCTGCAGCTGCTGACACATCTTCAGCTCTCCACCCACAAACCTCGGGAAGGTGAAGACGGAAAGCAACAGCCTGGCGGGATTTACAGAGCATTCCAATACTCTTAGCTCCCCTCCCTAGTGGCAAGTCTCAAAATGAAAGACACCAGACAGGAGAAGAATTTTGAGAAATTTAGGACATTTGTAAATGTAAGAAGATGAAGGAAATCTGATTTACTTGGCAAGTAGGGGGAAAAAATAAACCTTAAATGATCTAGTAAACTTGTAAAAATGTGGGAAGATGCTTAAAATTCCAGGACTAGTCTTCATAAATCCAAAGAGGCCATCAGCATATTGTAAATTAAATTTCCTGGAAGATCATCTGAGATTAAACCAGTACCCAGCATTTGTGAACTTCATATAGAGGCAAAGAGCTTCGTCTGCTGTAGATTAATGAGAACATTAATCCAGAAGTTTTCTCTAAAATCAAGATGTAACATCTGAGAGCAAGGTTCAAAAGTTATATCAAACACTACTTACCAATCTATCAGAAAAGGACTGGCACCCAGGCAAAAATGTACAAAGAAAACGAGCAGGCAATTTACTAAGAAGAAATGTAAAATGCCAAAAAATATATATTTTTTAAATATCTGCCCAATAGTAAGAAAATAAAAATTTAGGCAATGATGAAATATTATTTTTATATATCAAATTGGCAAATTGCTTTTTAAAAAATTTTAATACCCAGTGTTAGTAAAAGTGGGACAAAGGAATATATATATGTATTGTACATATCAAGAAAGAGCATAAAGTGGTGCTTTCTGGAGTGTAATTTAGCAATCCATTTAAAAAGACTTAAAAATACACATACTCTTTGACACAGAAATTCTACTTCTAGGAGTTTAAGAAAATAATCATAAGTATCTCAAAAGATTTTGCCACAAGGCATATTTATAAAATGGAAAAATTAGAAACAGCCTATATTGTAGAAATGTACATATGCATAGCATGGAGTACTATGCAGCCATTAGAATAACATAAAGGAAGAATAGTTTTAAGACAGAGAAAAATAGTTTCATTATATTAAGTAGGAAAAAGTGGGTTATAAAACAGTGATATCTCATTTTTTATAAAGCTTACTTGTGCATAGTTGCAAGACTGAAAAAATTTACACCAAAGTGTTACCTCTGGTGATCTACAAGTGGGAAGATTATGGGCAATTTTAATTTTCTTCCTCTTGATCATCTGTATCCTGTAAATTTTCTTCAATAAACGAAAATTATTTTTTAAATCATTTGGAGTATTTGTTTTCAGTTAGTTACAAACCAAACTCACAGAAGAAGTCATTGGAAACTTTGTAAGAACAGTGCGGTCCCCGTTCACTCGCATGCCTTTTCCCAAACAGAAAGAGCTCGGGATGCTCCTACGTGGGCTACAGGAGGGAGACTTCTCGGGAAGCTGAGGCCCCCCAGCCCAGGAGACCATGTCAATAAAGGGATGTAGGGGATGCAGGGTTTGGACAATTTGGGAAATTCTGAGAATTTAGGAATTGGTAGAATCAAGAAATACACACAGAGTGACCACAGGAATCCTGGAATGCTCCCTGATGCAGGAGAAGGAAACTCAGATTTTGACTTTTTTTTTTTTTTTGTGAGGAGGATCGGCCCTGAGCTAACATCTGACAATCCTCCTCTTTTTGCTGAGGAAGACTGGCCCTGGGCTAACATCTGTGCCCATCTTCCTCCACTTTATATGGGACGCCACCACAGCATGGCTTGACAAGCGGTGTGTCGGTGCGTGCCTGGATCCGAACCGGCAAACCACGGGCCGCTGCAGCGGAGCGCACGCACTTAACTGCTTGCGCCACCCGGCTGGCCCCCAGATTTTGACTTTTAAAATTGAAATCAAAGATGATACTACTCTCAGTTACTCTTGGTACAAACCCTGAGTTCAATTGACCAGCCGGATCTTCTCCTCTAAACTTGTTTAATTAAACATATTTTTCCTAAATCACGATGCTGACGTCTGAAAATGAAGTTAAGTGCTCTCAACCTAGGACACAATTCACATGCTTAACCAAGAGATCATATAGAAATAAAAAGAGAGGTTTTTTTTTAAAGATTCATTTGAGTAAAATCAGACTTCAAGTAGTGCCTAGTTATGAGGGCCTCTAAAGGACAGAGAGAAACAACACAATTCATTGGAGGTCTAAAAAACTTCCCTGGACCACTCATTCTCTGCCTGGGCCTCTGAGAGACCCTAACCCCTCAAATCCCAGACCCTTTCCAGAAATTGTCCCTTCTCAGGGTACTCAGAGGCAGGGCCCACCCTAGATACACTCAGAACTGAGGCCTGAGCACAGTTCTCTACTTGGAAAGAAAAATTTGCATTCCAAATTTGATAGAAAAATCTCCGTTCATACTGAACTGTAATCAGAAACCTAAGTCATTTGTACATTTTGGAAGAGCAATTCCGGATTTCCCAAAGAAATGCTTGAAGGAATCAATTCCTCAAAACTGAAATTGTTACCCTCAATCTGGGAAATTTAATTTCATGCTCCTAAATGGATATTATGGGCATCGCATTGTTTTGCAGAGCACACATAGCTCTAATTATATGGAAACAGTTCACAAAGGAACCGCATGGCAACCATCATGCGATTAGAGGGTAATTATCTGCTCCTTTCCCCTAACCCAGAGCCACACAATAAAATATTAAAATTGTAAATAACATGGTAATTAATCTGTTAACTCTTTGGGCAGTGTTTTACTAGGTGTAATGCCTTGGGAGAGGGAAACGTTTTTTGTTTTTTTTTGTTTTTTTTTTAAATTTTTTGTTTATTGCAGTAACATTGGTTTATAACATTGTAAAAATTTCAGGTGTACATCATTATACTTCTATTTCTGCATAGATTACATCATGTTCACCAAAATACTAGTTACAACCCATCACCACACACATGTACCGAATTATCCCTTTCACCCTCCTCCCTGCCCCTTCCCCTCTGGTAACCACCAATCCAATCTCTGTCCCTATGTGTTTGTTTATTGTTGTTATTATCTACTACTTAATGAAGGAAATCATACGGTATTTGACCTTCTCCCTCTGACTTATTTCACTTTGCATTATACCCGGGAGAGGGAAACGTTTAATCATAAAAACTTCAAGCCTCAATTTCCCTACACAAAAGGACTGCAAAACAAAAGAAAGAAATGCTAAGATATACATAGAATGTAGCTCAAAAAAGCTAAACTGCCTGTTTTTGCCTTAAAGAAACTGTAAAGTCTTAGATATCCAGCTTTGGGGACACTGGAGCCGGAATGTTAGCCAACCCTGTTAATTTTGCTACTTCATTCAAAATAAAAAGGATTCCAACCTGCGAAATGGGATCAGTCTAAAGTGATTTGACAATTGAAGTGATTACTATTTAAGCCTGCCTCAGGAGCTTTCTCCCTAAGCTTTCACATTTCTCCCAGCTCTCTAGATATTTGTTATTCAACAAATATTTGTATTAAGATCGTACTAAAGTGTGAGGTAAAGAGATTCCTAGAGAATTTCTATGATCCCTCCAATTTCCTAAGGCATTGCTAAGCACAAAATCGAACACAGTCCCAAAATGGGTCATGACAGAAAATTCTAAGATCGCTGCCATAAGTTTCATGCCAGCTGTCCCAGCCACTGATTATATTCAGCAGTCAGTTTTTACTCTCTGAGTGTCTGCGCTGGCCAAGCACTGTAGATCGATTGAGCCAATCAAGTTGGCATTAAGCCCTTTAGAATGTGGAGCTAGAAGATCTTAGACTTTTCTGTCAAAGCCAGTTGACAGGATTTTGTGTCCTAGGCAAGCAGCATACACTTACAGGGCACCACACTTTGCAGAGAGACCTGCACCACGCATTGCGGGAGAGTCAAGGGACTGAAAAACGTAATTCTGATGCCGTAAGAGTTCACAGTCAAGCTAGGGATTAAGAATTTTGGTGCTGGTGAGCCAGTGTTGACGGCCTAGTGGTTAAAGTTCTGCGCACTCCACTTGGGCATCTCGGGCTCAGTTCCCGGGCACGGTACCACACCACTCGTCTGTCAGTAGCCATGCTGTGGCGGCAGCTCACACGGAAGCACTAAAAGGACTTACAACTAAAATATACAACTATACACCGGGGCTTTGGGGTGGGGGAAAAAAAAAGAGGAAGATGTTAGATCAGGGCGAATCTTTCCCAGCAAATAAAACAAGAATTTTGGTACGGGAAAGAACTTTAGAGAAAAAGAGATTAAAGTATAGAATTTTAAAGTCCCATACTCTCAGGAGGTCAGTCACCATTCACACCCATCTCCTATCCCCTGCCAATGATAGAGGGTCTGTTTACACTAGAAAGGCTACATAAACATTTACTTCAGTTTTAAATAAATTATTCCATGTTATGATATAGGTAATGCACATGCTAATTTCAAAAAGCACAAAAATGTATACAGGAAAACGTTTTCCTACTGCTCCGGGTCCCTAGCCATCCAATTCTCCACATGAGAAGCAACCCATATTGCAACGTTCTTGCACATAAGTATAGAGATAGTCTGTGCATCTATGAACGTGTGTATGTGGAGAGAGATATAGCTAGAGATACTACAAAATAGTACATTATGACTACTATTCTGCTCCTTGATTTTTTCACTTAATTTGGAGATTATAATCTTGGAGATTCCATATCAGTGTATATAGGCCTTCTTTATTTTTTAAATTTAATTTTCTAATAAGAAATTAGTCACATGATTCAATATTAATTTAAAAATAAATAAAAAGTTTCTCTGTCACCTATGTCTCTAATCACCTGTTCTTAACCTACCCCCAAGAACTAAACTTTATTATCAGTTCTTACGTAACTTTCCAGAATTTCTGTATGTTTATGCTTATAAGCCAACGCATATTCTTTTATGCCTCATATTTTTAAACAAAAGGCAGAATACTACACAAACTCTTCTGTACTTTTTTTGTTTTCATTTAACAATATGCCCATGAAGAGCGTCACATTTCAGATTGTGGGCAGCTCTTCGTTCTTTTGCAACAGTTCAATAGTATTCCGTTGATGGTACGCTGTACCACAATTTGTTCATACAAGTAATGCTGTAGTAGGTAACCTGGTACTTGTGTAATTTCCTACATGTGCCAGTATTTGTAGGTTAAATTCCCAGAAGAGAAATTGATGGGTCAACGGATATTTGTGTTTGTAATTTTGATTGATATCGTCAAATTGCCCTCTATATGGACTGTATCCATTTAAGCTCCTACCAGCGATGTATAAGACCTTATTTCCCCATCTTCTGGCCAATACAGGTTTTTATCAAACTTTTTTATCCTTATCAATTTTATAAATCAAATATGGTAATTTATTTGTGTTAATTTCCATTTATCTTAAGAGTGAGATTGATATCTTTTCATTTGTGCGAGGATGATTTGTATTTCCTTTTCTGTGACCTATGTTTTTACATCCTTTGCCCATTTTCCACCTTGTTGTTGGTCTTTTGATGGTGGATTTGTGGAAGTTTTTACATATTAAAGAAACTAGCCTTCTTGTCATGCATTATATACCTTTTTTCCCAGTTTGTTGTTGATCATTGACTCTATAACTTTTTCATGCAGCATATTTTTATTTTCACATCATCAAATGTATTAACTTTTTTGCAGATTCTGGGTTTTGTGTCTTCATTAGAAAAGCCTTCTCCCTGGAAGTTTATACCATAATATCTCACATGCTTTCCTCTGGTACTTTCATGGTATTTTAAAATATTTTTTAGATTTTTGTGGTATTTTTTAATATTTAAATCTTTGATCCAATTGGAACTTATTTTGATATAAAAAAGTTAAATTGGGGTCAAATTTGCCTTTTTGTGAGATAGCTACCCCAGTGCTCCTAAAACCATTATTCAACAATCTACATTTTCCCCAATTTAAAAATGTTACTCCATCATATACTAAATTTCTATATGCATTTGAGCCTGTTTCTCTACTTTCTATTTTTTCCATTGCTCTGTATGTCTGTACAGGCATCAGTGCTGTAGCTTCGATTACTGAAATCTTATAATAGGGTTTAACATCTAGTAAGACCAGTCTCCCCTCAATATTCTTCCTGTTCAGAATTTTCCTGGCTATTCCTGCTTGTTTATTTTCCCACATGAACTTCAGAATCAGCTTGTCAAGTTCCCAGAAAAATAATTCTCCTGGTATTTTTATTGGGATTGTGGTAAATATTTTTTAGATTAACTTAGTGAGAATTGATATCTTTATGATTTTGAGTCTTTCATTTCAAGAACATGGCAGGCCTATTCGTTTGTAAGGTCTTTTGATTCTCTCAGGAATGTTTTAAAGTTTTATTCAAATAGGTCCTGTACATTTCTTGTTCAGCTTATTCCTAGGAATTTTATCTTTCTTTTTCTCCTTGGTACAATTATAAATAATGCCTTTTCTCCTTAAATATCGAATATTTAGGACATCTGCTCATCTGGGTCAATATTCTCTGATTTCAAATATCATATTATGTCTCTGCAGCAATGTGACATCAATGCCAAAGCACCCCAAGAAGTCTCAAATTATGAAGCTTTCAAAGAAAATAAGTTTTAATTGATTTTAATTTTTAAAAATCTCCACACAAGGACGTGTTTAAGATCTGGCTTTAAAACCTAAGTTTAAAAACAACAAAACCCTCTCTAGGTTAAAAAAAGTAAAAGCAATGAAAACCTCCTTTTTAAAATAAATTTTTCCTACCATCCCTCCAGGCATCCCTAGAAGCAGGGATATTCTTAAAACGTAAATTGGATCATCTGACTCTTATGCTTCAAATCTTCAGTGGCTTCTGATTGTCCTGTAAGTAATATCAGTACCTAAGCAGACCTGCAAAGCCAGCATGAAGATCTGGCCCCTTCCTTCCTTTTCAATCTCATCTGCCAACTCTTGCTTCAGACCTTTGCACATGCCTGCCCCCTGCCTGGAACATGCCCCACCTCCTTCCTCCACACACTCAGCGGCTCAGTTTAAATGTCACCTACTCAGGAGGCTTTCCTTGACTACCACATCTAAAGGAGATTGTCCCCTCTTGATTCTATATCACAATCCTTTGTTTTCGTCATCACAGGTATCACAGTTCTTAATTACTGTATCTGTTAGTCTTTCAACTTATTCTTGGTATCTGCCCTAGACTGTGAGCTTTGCATGGGTCGGGTATTTTTGGTCTTGCTCACCACTGTATCCTCAGCTCCAAACACCTGGCCTCTAGTACTGCACCTAGCACATCAGAGGGGTTCGATAAGTAATCATTAAAACAGTAAATGCGTAGATTCCCAAACAAATCATCCACTGTCATTTCCTCTTTATTTTTACTCAGCCTCTTCTTCCCCTACTTCCCCTTTTACTGCCCAAATCCTACTCATCCTCCGAGGTCCAGCTCAAAGGCCAGATTCTCCAGGCCCCTTTCCCTGATGACTTGTTTACTATACCTTCCTGTCCCTCACCTTCACACTAGCTGAAAAATTTTCCGCACACCTAGTCAGCAACTTCTTCCAGTTCCCATGACAACTATTCTAACATTTCATCAGTCCTCCTTCAAGCTCCCAACCCTATCACCCCATGCAAGGACCTCTCACCTCACCTAGAAAATAGAGGCCTTAGGACAAGGTCCTTTCATTGTAGTGGTTTCCTTTCTAAACATTTTCAAGTCTCTTCTATCATAAAGACAAGCAAATACATAAACAAATCCTCTCCCTCAATTCACTTCCCCCTTGTATGAGTTATCTACTGCTATGTAACAAACTACCCCCAAATTCCATGACTTAATAATAATCATTTAGTCTGCTCACAACTCTGCAATTGGGAGAGAGATCAGCAGGAAAGGTCAACTCTGCTCCATGCAGCATCAGCTAGGCCGGCTCAACTGGAGGGCAGGAGGGTACACTTCAAGTTGACAAGTTAATTCTGGGTGTCAGCTGGGGCTATGAGTGGGCTCAGTTCTTCTCCACATGGCTCTTCACAGGCTGCTTGGACTTCTTCTCAACATTGTGGCTTGGTTCAAGAGTGAGTGTCCGAGACAGAAAGTTAGAAGGTACCAGTTTCTTAAGGTCAGGGTTCAGAATCAGTACAGCATCACTTCCGCCATGTTCTAATAGTTAAGATTCAGGGTAAGGGGATATAATCCTACTTCTTCTTTTTTTTTTTTTTTTGGTGAGCAAGATTAGCCCTGAGCTAACATCTGTGCCAATCTTCCTCTATTTTGTATGTGGGTTGCCTCCTCAGCATGGCTGATGAGTGATGTAGGTCCATGCCCAGGATCCAAACCCACAAACCTGGGTCACCAAAGTGGAGCATGCCAAACTTAACAACTATGCCATGGGGCTGGCCCCTAATCCTGCTTCTTGATGGAAGAATTGTCAAAGAATCCTGTACATGTTTTAAAACCACAACATCCTTCTAGATAAAGCAGGTTCTGTTTCTACCCCCTTTGCAGCCAATCTACCCAAAAGAGTGGTCTCCACCCACTGTCTCCTTTTCCTCTTCAGCTCTTCTCTTCTCCACCAAAAGCAATCCAGCTTCAGCCTCCACAACTGAATTTGCTTTCACCTAAGTCATCATGCTCATTCAGGGACCCTTCTAGTTCACGGACTGAAGGAGTTAAACCAGACTGGGAATTCTTAGCTTGAGGTCCAAGGACCTCTGAAATTGTATGTATTATCATGCACACCAGTGCGTTTTTCTGGGTAGATGCCATAGCATTCATTTATCAGCTTCTCAACAGGATCTGTGTTTCAGAAGAGATTACTAACCAGTCAGGGCTCTGCAGGGCCTCCAAGTACCCTAGCTTTAGATTTCTGTGTTAATAACAATAAAGCTAGTATTTCTTTGGGATCTTTCTAAGTGCCAGGTACTATTCTAAGAGCTTTATGTTCATGATGTCATTTTGTCCTCACAGTTACTCTCTGAAATAGGTATTATTATTACCCCATTTTATAGACGAGTAAACTGAAACACAGAGATGTTGCTATGGACTGAACGTTTGCGTCTTTTCAAAAATCATATGTTGAAACCCTAATCCCAGCATAATAGTATTTGGAGGTAGGGTCTTTGGGATATAATTAGGTCATAAGGGTGGAGCCCTCATGAATGGGATTAGTGCCCTTATAATAAGAGGCCAGAGAGGTAGCTAGATCTCTTTCCACCATGTGAGGACACAACAAGAAGTAGTCAATCTGCAACCTGGAAGAGGGCTTTCACCAGAACCCGACCATCCTGACACCCTGATCTCAGACTTCCAGCCTCCAGAACTGTAAGAAATAAATTTCTGTTGTTTATAAGCTACCCAGTTCATAGTACTTTGTTATAGCAACCCAAACTGACTAAGACAGCTGTCAAGGATCTAGCCCAGAGCTACACAGCTGGTAAGTAGCAACACCAGGCAATCTGGATTTGGAGTCTATATGCTTAACTACTATTCTACACTGCCTCTCAAAATACCTTGATCATTTTAAGAGCTAAACAGTATTCCAATAAGTTAATAGGCTACAATTTGGATAACCAGTCTTCTATTATTTAAATCCCCTCATTTTACAAATGAGAAAATTAGCTCTCAGAGATGTTAAATAACTTGTAGACTGATTGGTAAAGGACCTAGCTCATAATAAGAGCTCATGGCTATCATTCATTACGTGCCTACTATAGGGCTGGACCTTGTTCTAGGCCCTTTGAATCCTTACCCCTCTATGAGATTAGTATTAGATATGAGGAAACAAAACCCAAAGGGATTAAGTAATGCCTAAGAGCACACAACTGGTAAGCATCAGATCTAGGATTAAATTCCAGAACCTGTGCCCTTTCTGCTCTGCTCACTGTCTCCCAGTTAATCACAGGCACCCTGCTTTTCAGTACTATCTACATGAAGGGCCCTCTCTCATGCAATGCTGGTGAAAATATAAACAGATGCAATAGCCATGGAGGGCAATTTGGCAATATTTATCAAAATGACATATGTATGTTCACAACAATGTAAATATATTTAACACTACTGAAGAGTACACTGAAAAATAGTTAAGACAGTACATTTTACATGTGTTTTTTACCACAATTTAAAAAAAAGTTAAAAAAAAGAAAAGACAAATATACACTCTTTAATCCAACAATGTAATTAGAAATTTACCCTATTGATATATACATATGTGGAAAATGATGTGTCTTCAAGAATACTCATTACAATATTGTTTGTATTAACAAAAGATTAGATACAAGTGTCCATTAGAGGGAGACTAATAAGATAAATTATGGTTCACTATATAATGGAATACGATGCAGCCTTTAAAAAGGAACAGGAAGATGTTTATACTGATAGGGAAAGAGTGCCATGATGTATTATGAAGTGAAAAAGGCAAGTAATTGTGTAAAAAAACTGGGGGATATGAGGGAAGAGGGAGAAAATAAATATATATTTGCTTGTATACTGATAGACTATCTCTGAAAAGAAACATGAGAAACTTTTAACATTGGTTGCTTCTGAGATGGAGAACTGGTGACTGGGGACAAGAGATGAAGACTTTTATACCTTTTGAATTTTGAAGTTTTGTGATCTCAGGAAACTAAATAAAGTTTAAAATTATATATATATATAATTTTATATATACAATATAAAATTAGAATAGTATATACATATTCAGAGAACTGAAAACTAGTGGAGATCTCAAGAAATCTAGCACTAGATGGGTCCCAAAACAGCATCTAAGCATTTTCTAGGCTCATGACTAGACTCTGTGTGTCTTCCTTGTTCACTGCTGTATACCCAAAGACAGCAGTTCTGGACCCTTGATGGTATACAGTAAAACACTCTAAGAATGCTTGTTAGGTGAATGAATGAATGAGTTAACAGATAGCTGGTATTAACTACTTATTATTATACTTCTCCATAATGTAGGCTTTACACCCTTACAAGTTCAGACATTTTTAGTCAATAACATCTTTCTTACGTTTAACAAAGGCCCATTTCATCTTGCTGCATCCTTGGTAGAAAAGACCAGCAATTGGTTAGCGATCTCATTCTAACTTCCAAATGCTTGAAGTCATCTGTTACCCCTTAGCCCTCCCCTTTACCAATTCAACGGCCCCAACTCTTAACTGTCTCTCAAATACCAATTTAGCACCCGTTCAATGATTCTGGCTTCTCTAAGCTCTCCAAATCTTTCTTTAAATGCAGATTTTCAATTGGTTCATGATATTTTAGTAAGGATCAGACCTATCAAATATTGTGGGAGGATTATTCACCAGGTTTTCACATTCCCTTCCATTAGCACTTTTCTATGTTAGTTTTTGAAAAAAAATCTTTTTTCTTTCCAGAGGCAGCATGGAGTTGAGAAAAGAGAACTAGGTTTCAAACCAGGAGACCCGACTTTTGAGTCTCTACCTCCACCATTTACTGGCTGAGTGATCTTTCATTCATTCAACAAATATTTGTTGAGCCTACTCAGTGCCAGGCACTGTTCTAGGCACTGGGGATAGAGTCATGAGCAAAACGAACAAAAGTCCCTACTCTCACAGAATCCACATTCTAGTGGGGGTGACCACCAATAAACAAAATGAATAAGGAAAACATATGTCATCTTAAATGGTGTTAAGTGGTATGGAGAAAAACAAAGAAGGAAAGGAGGATAGGGAGTGTGGGGGGCAGGGGGTACAATTTTAAATAGAGTCAATAGCATTTTTCTTGGCAAGGCCATACTGAGAGGGTGATAACTGAGTCAAGACCCTAGCGATGTGAAGGAGTGAGTCATGTGGATTTCTGGGGATAGAGGGAACAGTAGTGCAAAGGCTCAGAGGTGGTAAGTGGACTTGATGAGGAACAGCAGGAAGCTAGTCTGGCTGCAGGGAAGTGAATAGGAGAGCAGAAGAGTTCAGAAAGGAGACGGGTTCAGCTGGAGAGGAGGCTGGGAGGGGCTGGACAGTGACCTGTGACTGAGTGAATTAATTTCTGACAATTCTAACAATATCTGTTCTCTGAGGTTTAAATAAAGTAACATACGTGAAAAGTGCCTGCCACAGAGTCTGACCTGAGCAGATGGAAGTAAGTTTGATTGTCTTCAAGTCTTTGCAGCTATTTCTCAGGTTGGAGAACTGTTTTTTCCTAATGATTTACTTCCTGTGATTAGAGAGATGTCTGTGTTCTGAACCATTTCCACGAAAACAAAAAACCATGTGGCTGATGTCAATTAAGGTGTTGGCCCATATCCCACAGTTGATGTTTTTTATATCTAAAAGATACCTTTTAGATTACAGATTACAAACCCACCCATCTGTGGCAGAGAGAATGCTGCTAGGATACCTTCCTTTAACAGAAGCCAAAGGTGAAGAGGTGAGAGAGGAACAGCCGCCCGAGGTCACCGAGGAATGACACAGACCGATTCAGTCAATTCCGCAGAACATTTAGTCAATGCGTATATCTGACAGATTAATTCTCTGCAATGCGAGCTGAATGCCTTATCTAAGACTAGTTTCCAAACTACAGTATTGCCTAACCAAAACGAGTTTTTCTCTGCCAGTCTTTCTATTTATTTACTGAGAGCTCAAGATTTTAGTTAAAGAAGAAGAATAGAGGGAACCTGACCCTTCAGCAGCCAATCAAGAGACTTTTGTCTGAAAATCAAAGTGAAAGAAAACCGATGGAGGAGCCCATCCCCAACTCCAGATTCTAGAGGCGACAACTTCAACTGCTTCCTCCAGAAGCCCTTGCTTTCTGGCCTGTAGAACAGGAACAGCCTCGCCATTCTATCAACAGATAGAAACCTAGGTGGACTGAATTAATTTTGCTATCACCAATCCATCAATCTCAGTCTGTTAACTATTAATGCCTCAGGCCAAGATGACCTCAGGTTCTCCAAGAGGTATCCAGGTAACACAGTTCAACTACATCAGCAACTAGAACTAACCCAAATACACACACATAGACTCAGAGCAATATTGACAGAGGATGAACCAAAATTAGTTGTGTTAGGGTACTAAGATTATCTTATCCTATTTTTCAAAATATTGCTTTTGAAATAAAAAATATATGTATGTATGGGGTTTTAGTAAATGTGGATTACCAAGAAGCATCGTCTGACTAATCTGCGTCTTAAAACTCCAAACAACCTATTCTACAAAGGAGCCTGATTTTTTTAAAAAAAATTCAGCACATTGATATAATATGCCGCCATTAAGATATGTTGTAGAAGATCAGTGAGTGATTCAGAGAATGTTCAGGAATGTTGTGAAGTGAAAAAGCAATGAGTACCATACAATGCCATAAAATAAATATTTTTATATGTAAGAACAGTATATATATATGAAAATGACTAACATTAACAGTGTTTACCCCTAGATGATGAAATTACAGGTGGTTTTAATTTTCTTTGTGCTGATCTATATTTTCAAAAACTTCTACAATGAACACGTATTACATTTGTAATAAGAAAAATTATTTCAAGTTTGTGTTAGTTAAAATTCAGCTGCCTAATATTTCCAAAAATTCAAATTAATTTTCCAACAAGAAACACAAAGCCATTCAGCCAACTACTTTCTCTCCTTCAGAAAATGGCTTGAGAAAAGAACACAGCCACGAAGATTTGCACCACTGCAATTTCATACTGGCCAGGACTTACTCTGTGCCAGGTACTGCCATCAGCACTTTGCCAGCACCACCCACCTCAGCTAACCCGCACAACAACCCCGTGAAGAAGGTCCCGTTAGGGAGCCCATTTTAGAGACAAAGAAACTGAAGAGCAGAGAGGATAAGTAAATTTGCCTAAGACCACAAAGTTAGGAAGAGGTATAGACCTGGACAGTGTGGTTCCAAAGCCTGAGTCCTCACCACCATTGGAGGCCTCACTCCCAGTCTCTGCATCCAGACAGCCCTGGCCACCTCCCCGTCTATCGCCTTCAACAGCTGTGGCAAGCTCTAGCTTTCTCCTCAAAACCCCTGCTTCCCACCTCCCTTCTAACTCTTTGCAGCTGACCTGATTTCAGAGAAAAGAAGAATCTCTTTAGTTTCCTGCGTTCTTCTCTAACATCTATTTTCCCTCGAAGGGAGCAACTCTATATGATTACAATATTTGGGACATAACTTATACTAAAAACAATATTCATTATATATCTGAAATTCAAGTGTAACTGAGTGTCCTGTGTTTTGGGAACCTTACTTAGAGAAGATTCTCAGCTATCTTTCATCCTAAGAAAACACACCCCAACAATCTTAATTCCTCTTACCCCTCCAACAACAAATCACAAGCCAAGAGATGCCTATCATGCGTACCACGCCCATGCCTCCTCCCAAGGAGAACCTTGTGACAACAAAACCACATCTCCTGTTGCCCTTGACAGCCCTGTTTGAACCTGTCAGGATCTGGCCTCCACAGCTGATTGGAGGCTGGCCTAGAGGATTACTATAACCTCCACTTCTGAACTCAGAGCCTGTCCGCTGTGCTAACCAAATTCCAGCTGCCTTCCAGCTGTGGCAGTGTCAATACATGAGGAGACCCCTGGTCTTAGGAAACCCAACATCCATCATCCTTGATTACCCTCCAGTTGTGTCAGATGCAGCCTCTACCTGACTCAGCACTTCTCCCTCATAACTCTGATGTTCACAGCCCCAGGAAAAAGAAAGCTCACGTCAGTCAGGTAGGGAATGTACAACCCCTCAGGAAAGCACTGGGGCATGGTAGATATTCGTGGCAAAACAAGGTTCATCCTGCACTTTAGGAAAAACAGCATTATACTTGTCTTCCACATCTGTGTCTCCTAGGCTATACATTCCTTGAGAGAAGGAGTTCTAACTTTCATGTTTATATACTGAGAAGGAGCACAAGGCCTGGATAGTTTTACCTGAATGAATGAACAAACCAACAAACAAAATGGCCCACAACAAGGAATAACTAAGCAAACTGTGACACCTCAGCTACATGGGATACTACACATCTACTTACAATAAGAAGTATGGATAGCTTGTCAATACATAGAAATGTGTATGTGAAACAAATTAAATTCAGAAGGTAGAACACTGAATCAATGTATTCCAATTATAACTATGCTAAAATCTATGTACAGACCACAATCAAGAATGGCAAAAAAGTTGGAGTCATGAATAGTTTAGAAACTAGTACTCAGTAGTGGATTTTTCTATAAGTCTGCTCAATTTCAAAATAAATATTTTCTTACAGTTGAGAATCCAGAAGGAGCACAGCCCCTAAAGGACTGGAATAAATAAATCTGCAGATCTCAGAATTTGAGCTCCTACTAAAATTGGCTCAAGCTTAAAGATTTTCCTTTTCAGAAGGTACTATTTGTTCTCATGCTGCCCATACTCCAATGTGAGAGAAACAGTAACTGTTCAACACAAACTGAAAGGAACATCTGGTCACGACCTGGTTGGTTTGATCAGCAAAGACCAAAAGCTTGTATTTTCATTCTACCAGGTAATCCCTGTTGTCTTTTTGCATTTTATATTTGAATTCAGACTGTATTTGTGTTAACCTAGTTCAAGAACTACAACCCCACAAATTCATGTGAATCTCTCTCAAAGCTGTTTTCATCACAATCCTTCCCTAAAGCTCTTGGTGTCTCCTGCTTGCCCAATCCAAATTCCTCAGCCCAACAGAATCCTACAGCAGATGATTCCAATCTGCCCTTCCAATCTTATCTTTCACTAATCTTTTCTGCTGTAACTGGATTTGCCTCTAGTGTTCTATTCATAGAAATGCCCAGTTCAAGCCCTACTTCCTATGTAAACTCCTCAGGTCTTCCCTATCAGAAGAGAGTTTTGGATGTCTTCTCCAAACTTCTCTGAAGGGCATTTGCTCTTTGCATCTTTCTTCAGCACTTTCCATTTTTCTGGCTTACATATTAATATCCTTTATGTGTGTTCATTTGGTCTTCCCAAGTAGACAATGTCATCATTGAGGGTGGAACAAACCAGCAAACTGATCTTCACATGGTGGGTTGAGGGACTGTGGGGCAGGTAGAGAAATTTAATTATGTGGATTCCCATAATCCAAGTGACATCTTACAATTTCCAGAAATAATGCCATGCTCTGGCTCTGGGGGACTGAATCATGCTAACCAAAATCTCCCAAGGATGATTTACAAGCCAGAATATCAACTTCTTATTTTGCAATGGGAGTGGCCATTTGTGTAGGCCATTTTCCTTCTGATGAAAACCAAATTACAGATAAGGAAGTTTCTAGTAAGCAGAGACAAGGAAAAAAGAAAACAAAAAAGAATTGTCTCTATAACCATGTATTAGTTTTCTATCACTGCTATAACACATTACCACAACCTAGTGGCTAACAGCAACACAAATTTACTGTCTTATAGTTCTGTAGGTTAGAAGTTTGACATAGGTCTCACTGGGCTAAAATCAAGATGTTGGCAGGGCTCTACCCCTTTTTGGAGACTCTAGGGGAGAATCTGTTTCTTTGCCTTTTCCAGCTTCTAGAGGTGCCCACATTCCTTGGCTCATGGCCCCCTTCCTCTATCTTCCAAGCCAGCAATGTCAGGTTGCTAATCTCTTCCACCTCCCTCTCCCACTTTTAAAAACGCTTTGGGGGGGTAGGAGGAGGCAAAAGGGGTAAAGGGGCACATGTGTGCAGTGACGGATGGCAACGAGACTTTCTGTGGTGAACATGATGCAGTCTATACAGAAGTTGAAATATAATGATGTAGGGCCGGCCCGTGGCTTAGCGGTTAAGTGCACGCGCTCAGCTGCTGGTGGCCCGGGTTCGGATCCTGGGCGCACACCAACACACCGCTTCTCCGGCCATGCTGAGGCCACGTCCCACATACAGCAACTGGAAGGATGTGCAGCTATGACATACAACTATCTACTGGGGCTTTGGGGGAAAAATAAATTAATTAATTAAATTTTTTTAAAAAAGTATTTAAAAAAAAAGAAATATAATGATGTATACCTGAAATTTATATAATGTTATAAACCAATGTGACCTCAATAAAAAAATTAAAATTAAAAAATTAAAAAACTAAAAACTCTTGTGATTACATTGGACTCACTCAAATAATCCAGTATAATCTCCCCATCTCAAGGTTTTTAATCATATCTGCAAAGTCTCTTTGCCATGTAAATCAACATATATGCATATCCTTGGGATTAGGACATAGACATCTTTGGGAGGCCATTATTCTGCCTACCACAACAAAGTTTCCAAAAAGATTTGAACCTAACATATTAGGTATGAATTTTAACACTATGTAAGGTAAGGAAACACTACTTTTATTCCCAAATTTTGGCTCCTATCAGACTAAGGTGATGGGAAATTAATTAACAATCATTGTTGAGGGCACCTTATGTGGTGCCTGTTATGCCACAAAAATCTTGGTCTCGGGCCATGTGGTCCTCTGTTGTACCATGGCACTCTGCTCTGTTGGGTATGGGCATTTTCACCCAAGCAGGACACATGGGGGTCAGTGATCCTAGATGCCCCAATCCACTCTAAGGTCTTGACCCCTCCCTGGATCCCCCCAAGTAGTAATGAAGTTCCTGGTACTCCAGGACCTTTCCCTACCTGGGCGAATCTTCACTCTTCCCCCCCCCACTCCATTACTCTCGCAGGCAAGTGCCTTCTCTTTCTTCCCTTCTCTTCACTGGGCTTACATTTTACAAAAGACCTAAAGAGCATTTGGCTTTAAGCTGCTTTTGGCTTTCCCTCTTGCAAAAATTCCCAGGAAAGGAATTACAAAAGACCTAGACACAAAGGACCTGTGTAGAGTGGGGTGGGGTGGGGTTGTGTGGAGGCTGGGAAGTAATATAGTGAGCAAAACACATTGCTACAATTAATAAATTAACATCTCCAAAAACAATCCTGTTGCATAAATACAGCCTACCATTTTATTTTTTTCCAGCAGGATCTATTTCTATTTAGATAACTTCTTTCATTTCTTCTTCTTTATACATATTTCTGCAGAGGCACTGGTAAATTCTGATTCTCTCATGGTCTTTTTTTTTAAGGAACTTTATAAGCCGTGAAACTTCTGTTTACATTTGTTATCTGCCTGTGAGTGTTTCTAATAATGCATTTTATCTTATATTAGCTAGTTTTTTGTGTGTGTGTGTGTGAGGAAGATCAGCCCTGAGCTAACATCCATGCTAATCCTCCTCTTTTTGCTGAGGAAGACCGGCTCTGAGCTAACATCTATTGCCAATCCTCCTCCTTTTATTCCCCAAAGCCCCAGTAGATAGTTGTATGTCGTAGTTGCACATCCTTTTAGTTGTTGTATGTTGGACGCGGCCTCAGCATGGCCAGAGAAGTGGTGCATGGGTGCGCACCCTGGGTTCTGAACCGGGGCCGCTAGTAGTGGAGTGCATGCACTTAACTGCTAAGCCACGGGGCCGGCCCTATATTAGCTAGTTTAACCTGGCTGCTCCCTTAAGAGATTTGGGGACATGCCCTAATCTACTAGTGAGATATTTATAAAATGAAGTTAGGATGGATTGTTCTCTCTAAAGATAACCAACCTTTATTTATGTGTGTTTTGTGTATTGATTTTATTTTTAGTTTTTTTTATTGTGGTAAAATATACATAACATAAAATTTACACTTTAACAATTTTAAAGTGTACAATTTGGTGGCATTAATGACAATGTTGTACAACCATCATCACTATCTAGTTCCAGAACTTTTCCATCACTCCAAATAGAAACCCTATATCCAGTAAACAGTCACTTTCCACTCCCCTCTCTCCCCAATCCTTTATTTCTTGAGTTTTTATGTTAATTTTTCACTCGATATAATATATTCATAAACAATATAAAATACATAAGCAATATAGAAAAATGTAGGGGTAGGGCCGGCCCCGTGGCTTGGCGGTTGAGTGCACGCACTCAGCTGCTGGCCCGGATCCCGGGCGCGCACTGACACTGCTTCTCTGGCCATGCTGAGGCCGCGTCCTACATACAGCAACTGGAAGGATGTGCAGCTATGACATACAACTATCTACTGGGGCTTTGGGGGGAAATAAAATAAATAAATAAAATCTAAAAAAAAATAAATAAAAGAAAAATGTACGGGTAAAACTCTCTTTCCCACCCTACCTTATCTGTTTCTCTGGAGTATACTTCCGGAGTTTCTTTATACATACGTAAGCAAATTTTTCCTCATTTTTATACATAATGTAGCATTCTATAAACAATTCTGTACCTTGCCTTTTTATAAAATTAAAAATATATCTTTATAAAGTTGTCGTAGCAGCTAATATGTAGGGTAACCATAAATCCTGTTTTGTTTGAACGGTCCCTGTTATGCCTGTTTTCCAGGTGTTTGCATGATAAATTGTACTCTACTTATATGGAGTTTGTAGCCCACTTTTTGCCAAATATAAATTATAAACTGGGCCAGCCCCGTGGCTTAGCGGTTGGGTGCTCATGCTCCGCTACTGGCGGCCCGGGTTCGGATCCCCGGGCGCGCACCGACGCACTGCTTCTCTGGCCATGCTGAGGCCGTGACCCACATGCAGCAACTAGAAGGATGTGCAGCTATGACATACAACAATCTACTGGGGGTTTGGGGGAAAAAGAAATAAATAAAATTAAAAAATAAATAAATTATAAACAATATGAGGAGCTAGGTACATAATTGACCAGTTAATAAATATTTGTTGATTGATTTCCTATGGATCCCAGGTGATTCCTAAATCAGACTTTGAAAATGACTATTCTTGGGCCACCCCGGGGCTTAGTGGTTAAATGCACGCGCTCCGCTACTGGCGGCCTGGGTTCCAACCGGGTGCGCACCGAGGCACCGCTTCTCCGGCCATGCTGAGGCCGCATCCCACATGCAGCAACTAGAAGGATGTGCAACTATGACATACAACTATCTACTGGGGCTTTGGGGAAAAAAAAGGAAAAGGATTGGCAATAGATGTTAGCTCAGAGCAGGTCTTCCTCAGCAAAAAGAAGAGGAGTGGCATGGATGTTAGCTCAGGGCTGATCTTCCTCACCAAAAAAAAAAAAAAGACTATTCTAGTGAAATATATAATGTATGAGTGATCCTTAATCTGTTGTTAATCTTGAAAATTAACTGGAATGTGTTATTCATCTATCTCATAGAGGGGATCAAGAAGCAAAGAATAAATTATCAGTTATATTTGAAGGTGCTACTTTGTTTTGGAAAGCAAGTTGGCTATATTAATGACAATATTAAATGCAGATGCCCTCTGTTATTGGAATTCCTCTGCTAGAAATTTATTCCATACATATATTTACATAGATATTCAAATATGGTTGTTAGATGGTGTTCATTGCAACAGTTAATAGCAAAAACTGGAAATAACCTACATGTCCATCAAGAGGGAATTGGTTAAATAATTTAAGGTACTCAGTGAAATGCTATGCACCCATTAAAAAGAGTGTGGCATCAAGATAATGAGACGAGAACCCACAGACTAGGAGAAAATATTTGTAAAAGACACATCTGATAAAGCACTATTATCCAAAATATACAAAGAACCCATAAAATTCAACAATAAGAAAATGAACAACCCAATTAAAAAATGGGCCTAAGATCTGAACAGACACCTCACCAAAGAAGATATACAGTGGCAAGTAAGCATATGAAAAGATGCTCAGCACCGTATGTCATCAGGAAATTGCAAATTAAAATAACGAGATATCACTATACACCTATTGGAATGGCCAAAATGTAAAACACTGACACACCAAATGCTGGCAAGGATGTGGAGCAACACAAACTCTCTGTCATGGCTGATGGGAATGCAAAAAGGTACAGGCACTTTACAAGACAGTTTGGTAGCTTCTTACAAAACTAAACATACTCTTACCATACAATCCAGAAATCACACTGCTTGGTATTTACCCAAATAAGCTGAAAACTTATGTCCACACAAAAACCTGCACATGGATGTTCATAGCAGCTTTATTCATAACTGCCAAAACTTGGAAGCAACCAAGATGTCCTGCAGTAGGTGAATGGATAAGTAAACTGCGGTAAATGCAGACAATGGAATATTATTCAGTGCTAAAAAGAAATGAGCTATCAAACCTTGAAAAGACATGGAGGAGCCTTAAATGTGTATTACTAAGTGAAAGAAGCCCATCTGAAAAGACTCCATACTGAATGATTCAAACTATATGACATTCTGGAAAAGGCAAAACTATGGAGGCAGTGAAAAGATCTGTGGTTGCCAGGGGTTGTGGGGGAGGGAAGAATGAATAGGCAGAGCACAGAGGATTTCTAGGGCAGTGAAACTGTTCTATACGATACTATAATTGTGAATACATCATTATACATTTGTCAAAACCCATAGAATGTACATCAGAGTGAACCCTAATGTAAACTATGAACTTTGGGTGAGTATGATGTGTCAAGATAAGTTCATTGTTTGTAACAAATATACTACTGTGCCATGTGGGATGTTGATAGTGGGGGAGGCTGTGTGTGTATGGGGACAAAGGGTATATGAGAACTCTCTGTATTTTCTGCTCAATTTTGTTATGAACCTAAAACTGCCCTAAAAAATAAAGTTTATTAATTTAAAAAAATTGAGTGTGGCATACTGCTAAGGGCCATCCTACTCGAGATAATGTTGGGTGAATAAAGGAAGTTCAGAACCATGCTTTATGATCCTATTTTCCATAGGAAAAAAAGAAATATAGAGAAATGGATGTGCTTAAATATGCCCAGAACATTAGTGGAAGGACATAAAAGAACTTGCTAACAGTTTTCTTCTAGGGAGAGGGATGGGGATTCAGGAATGGGGAATTTTTATTTCTTTTGGCATATAGATTAAAATTTTAATACATATGAGCATATAGTTCTTCTGGTTTTTCCATGATTACTTACTTTATTTTTTTTTTTTTTTTTTTTTTTTTAAAGATTTTATTTATTCAGTTTTTTCCCCCCAAAGCCCCAGTAGATAGTTGTATGTCATAGGTTCACATCCCTCTAGTTGCTGTACGTGGGACTCGGCCTCACGTTGGACGGAGAAGTGGTGCCTCGGGGCGCTCCCGGGATCCGAACCCGGGCCGCCAGCATCAGAGCGCGCACACTTAACCACTAAGCCACGGAGCCGGCCCTACTTACTTTATTTTTTTAAGTAATAAATGGATATATTTTCTTTGCAAAATATTCTAGCAATGCAGATGCAGTAAAAGTGCTCTTGACCTGCCTCCACCCAATCCCATCCCCTTCCCAGGAGATAACCTCTGCTGACAGTTTATTTGTATCCCTCTTTTATGATTTTTAAAAGTGTGTGTAAATCCCTTTGAGCTGCTCGAATCTCTGTGTTTATTATTAGTTGTAAAAGTCCCCAGTGACCACAGAAATACTCCTATGGGGAAAGGGAAGTTTTAAAACAGGGGAGCGACAGTATTTGTCATAAACTAGCCCAGCAGCAGGGAAAACCCCAGGCCTTTTTTAGATCTCTGAGAGCAGGAGAAGGATGGCTTAAGGTGACTGGCCCAAAGCTGGGAGTAGACAAAGAAAGGAAACCCAGAACAATAGGGTCACTCCACCTCTGCCTTCTGGAGGTGGGCCGGCTGCAGTAACTGTGAAGTTGGTCTAATCAATGTAATTTAGGGATTAGAAAGTCACCAGAGTTAAAATTCATAGTCATTACTTTGAATTCTAAGATAGGATGTGGTGAGAAGAATGGAAAAGTCTGAGTGTCAGATGCTTACTTGGGTCTAAACACTGCACTGGAGTTAGAAAGGGACACGGAAGACGGTGGCACTTAAGTTATTTTGCTGCTTTACAATTGTTATAGAGATTAAAAATAGATGGGTGTTATAGAGTCCTTTCATTAAGAAAGTTGCTTTCTGTGTCATTTTTGGATTATTAGGCTATTTTCCCAAAATACTAATTTATTCTCCTGATCATAAAAAAAAGAAAAAATACTGGGAGCCGGCCCCATGGCTTAGTGGTTGGGTGAGTGCGCTCCGCTGCTGGCTGCCCGGGTTCGGGTCCCGGGGGCGCGCCGATTCACCGCTTCTCCGGCCACGGTGAGGCCGCGTCCCACATACAGCAACTAGAAGGATGTGCAACTATGACATACAACTATCTGCTGGGGCTTTGGGGAAAAAAAGGAGGAGGATTGGCAGTGGATGTTAGCTCAGAGCCAGTCTTCCTCAGCAAAAAGAGCAGGATTAGCATGGATGTTAGCTCAGGGCTGATCTTCCTCACAAAAAAAAAAAAGAAAAGAAAAAATACTGAATTTTCCCTGTTGAAGCCAGAAGATGTATCCAGAGAACTGGGAAATTCCTAATCTGGGCCTCTGATTTCAGGGGAAAAGCCTGAGACTGCGTCTCGAGTCCTTACTAACCACCGTGTCATCTCTCACTTAATTGCTCAATGCTTCATTGTCTCAACTGTAAAATGAGACTGTTGGTACAAATGATTTCTATCATCCTATGGCTCAAAAATCTATTAGTTGAACTCATCTTGTTAATCTAAGACTATCAGACTGGATCATATACTCAAAATGAAGTGGAGAGTTGGATCAATTGTATGGATCATTCTGGAAAAAAAATAAAAAATAAATTGGACCTCAATTAGATATACTTCAGGCCAAATTGTTTATTCTGTTTTATTTTTCTGGGGCTGTGAGGTCAGAATCCTACCTGATGAATCAACGCAACACAATTTGCTTTTTCTCAGCTCCATTTCATGTAGGTGGGCCCCTGAGAGATTCACATACCTACCTAAAAATGCCAGGCATAGTTTTGCTCTATATGGGCTGGAAAAATTAAAATATTCTTTCAACCTCAGTACTGGCCAGATCTTACACATACTATCTACCACCATTTAACTAACCAGCCCGTCTCAAACTTTGCCTACTAGTCACGTGGGACCTTTCAAAATGTAGATGCTGATTCAGTAGGTCTGGGGTGAGCTCTTGAGTCTGCATTTCTAACAAGCTCCCAGGTGATGCTGATTCTGCTGGTCTGTGTTCTGCACTTGAAGTAAGGGGGGGGGGTAAACCCCTAGCCCCTCACTCTCTTTTGTAATCTTTTTCAAATGCATTTTTTTTAATGAAAAATAACTCTTTAACTGATAAAACTAATGCTGCTTTCAGATAGTATTTGTGAAATAAAGCCAGAATTAAGGTCATTCCTAAAATAAATGTGTTGGGTCTGGATGCATAACACTCTGTTAATAGGTTAGGAAACTTACAAGTGCGTTTCTTTTTCTTTCAATCTATAGATAGATAGCTTATACAGCAGCAAAGACTTATTAACATACATAAATCCCTTGCTCCAAAAAAAAAAATGATTCAAGACAGTAGGCTGTAAGGATTAATGAGATAACCTATATGAAAACACTTAGCCTCATGCCTAGTACTTACAAAATACTTAACCAAACAATATATAACCAAGTAAGGCAAAAGATATGAAGGAGAATTTCATAGAAGGGAAATCTTGAATGATCAATAGACGTATGAAAAGATACACAATCTCATTAGTAATCAGAAAACTGAAAATTCAAATCACAATGAAATACTACTTTATAACCTCCAGATTAGCAAAAAAGTAAAAAAATTATACAATATAGCACATGCCGGTGGGGATATATTATCTACTGTTTGTGGATTTAAGTTGGTGCAATTAATTTGGGAAACAATTAGGCACTACTTGAGAAAGTTGAAGAATATGAAGATCCAACTACCTAGTGATTCCAATTGTAGCTGCAATTCCTAGAGAAACTCTTGCACTGCACACTGGTAGACATGTACAAGGAAGCTCATGGTATCACTGCTCATAAAGGCAAAAAATGGAAATAACCCAAATGCTCCTTCATAGTGAATGGATAAGTAGTTTTATATTCATGTGATAGAATATTATATAACAGAGAAAATGAAGGTATTACAGTCACATACATCACCATGAATGAATCTCACAAATTTAATGTTGGGGGAAAGGAAAGACAGAGAAGAACATATGTCATATGAAAAACACACCATGAAAACATGATTTATTTGAGAGACATACATGTGTCATAAAACAAGGAAAATAAGAGAATGATAAGTACGAAATTCAGCGTAATGATTATATTGGGGTAAGAAGGGAACATAACTGAGGCTGGGCACCACCAGGAGTTTCAAATGTATTGACAAGGATCAATTTTTTTTTTTAATAGCTTTCTTTTTTTTTTTATTTTATTTATTTATTTTTCCCCCCAAAGCCCCAGTAGATAGTTGTATGTCATAGTTGCACATCCTTCTAGTTGCTGTATGTGGGACGCGGCCTCAGCATGGCCGGAGAAGCGGTGCATTGGTGCACACCAGGGATCCGAACCCGGGCCGCCAGCAGCGGAGTGTATGCACTTAACCACTAAGCCACTGGGCTGGCCCGACAATGATCAATTTTTAACGTTGGATGCTGGTTACACACATTTTCCTTTTAAATTCTTCTTTAAACTCTACATGTTTTTTATATGTACTCATATCTATATATGATATAATTCATAACAAAACTTTTAAGAAATATACATATAGCCATATTATTAAAAATATGGAAGGAATAAACTAAAAATAAAAATTGGACCACCATAACCTTTGGTATTATTTTGGAATATTTTCATTCACTTTTTTTTCAAATGCATGTTGGGGCTTTTCCTTCCATCCCTTTTTCATATGTGCGTATGTATTTTTTTTTTAATAATTATAGTCATACTCTGTGTATACTTTAGTACTCTGCTTTTTCTTTTTGTATTATCCATGCTGCTATGGTCTTCATGACCATATTTTAATAATTACAGAATAGTCTATTATAGCACATCAAGTAGATAATTTACTTAGCTGTTTTCATTACTTGGATTGTTCCCTTTTTTATTATTATTATTATTATTCTGGTTTCCAGTTTTCCTCCTCTTTGGATAATTTCCATATGATAAATTTCTAACAGAATTATAAAGTCAAAGGGTTTGAACATTTGTATGATTCTTCAGATATGCACATAACATAATTTCTGCAGCGAAAAATATGCCTCCATTCAGATGTACTACCATCACTTCAAATTCAGACTTTCTAAAATACAACTTATTTACCATCCTCTCTAAACTGTCCCCCTTCTCTCACTTCCTATATTACAGGCAATAGAAATATCAGGAACCCAGGCTGGCCAAACTCCCGCTCCTAATTCCTAAAAATATGCTCCCTGAAGAGAGACTGCCTAAAGTGGAGACAGGATATCCCTCAAGGGCCTAGATGTTCCGTGGAAAGGCACACTCTTTCTCGCAGAAGCAGGCATTTTAACATTATAATAATCAATACTGATCACTAACATTTACTCAGCACTTACTATGGGTCAGGCACCATTCAAAATGCTTTACGTTTATTAACTTTCCCTCACAACAACCCTATTAGGAGGGCATTATTATTATTACATGCTTGGCCCATAGTGGGTGTTCAATAAATGCTGTTGAATGAATTACTCTTCTACAGATGGGGAACCAAGGCTCAGAATATTAAGTTACCCAAGGTTTCATAGCTGGTAAATGGTAAATTCGTTACACAAAGCAGTCTGACTCCAGGGCTTATAAATGTTATCCGTTATACCTCAAGGCTCTTTAAAATCCGACCCTAACCCACTTTTCTGGCTTCTCTGAATACTTGCTAGTGTCCTTTTTCTATCCCAGGGACCATTCTCCAAATTTACCAAGCTAGTTCACACTTGCCCATCTTTATTCAGGCTCTTGGCTCTGGAATGCCTGTCTCCTTTCCTCTTGGTCAGGGGAGCTCTTCTCAACCTTCAATATCCAACTTTCATATGACCACCTACAAGAAGCCCTCCTTCACCCTGAGGCTGAATTACTTACTCTCTCTCCTTTTGCTCCCATAGTACTTTATTCATACCTCTAATTACAGACACTCTAACACCATATTATGATTTACTTATGTGTCTGCATCTCACCAGGTTGTGTTCTCCTTCAGGGTAGGGACTAGCTTTCATTCATGTTTGTATCCCCAGTCTGGCATGTAATCAGGATTCAATAAATATTTGTTAAATGAATGAATAAATTGATGTCCTTGATTTGACTTTGCAAAGATACAGGAAATATTTCTTGGAAAGGATATTTCTTATAATCACCTTTCTATAGAAGCTAAGGGCATAAGATTAAATCTTAATTTAGCTAAGGCCTTTGGCAGGAAACTATTTCAATATCAACATGGTATCCTGCTTTCTGACATTACTTAATATAAGGGTGTCAAGGAATAGTTATGAAGACAAATCTTAAGTGCACTTAAATGAAGGAGGCTGAACAAATAAATATGAATGGTTTGCTGAAATACTCACAACCTAAGGACTGAAACCTAGGGAACTTAAAAGCCTCAAATACTTTCATTTATCTTTTAAATCTTAGACAAAGGAACTGGGAATAGAGAAAAAAATTACTGGGCACCCTGTGCTATATTTTTATGATTTCTAGTCCAAATGCCTTCTCAAAAACATTAAGGACATCAAGTCCCTTATTGTGGATTATGTGTCATCTCTTCTTTGTCTATGAGCTGTAGATAACAGCAAATTCAGTTTCTGAGACCAGTCATTTGGTAGGTTATTTGGATCCTTGGGTCTCTGAAAATTGTTAATTCCTGCCAACATGTCTTACTAACTACTAGCTTCAAGAGGGATGCATCTGACTCATCGACAGATCCAGAAGTTAGGCCATCCTCTTCATTGTTATCCTGGTATTATACTTGACTATTATTCCAATATTATTTTCAGTAACTTGGTTGAGTCTTTCCACCTTTTCCCTCCTCACCTTTCTCTGTGTAATCAAAAACATCAGTTGAAAAACTCTCAAAAGAACCTTCTCTTAATTCCGTTCTACAAATATGACCCAAAGCATCAACTCCACGGTGATAAGCTGAAAAAGAACTATATGCATAGAGATTTCTTCTTGCTATTTGTCACTGCTTCTTCGGCAAACTTTTTGCTTGCCAAAAGGAGCCAGAATAAGGAGAAGAATGCTTGAGTCCACGGGCACAGGAGCATCACAGGAGTCGTGCCTACAAATAGACAGGAGCCTTCATGCTGACTCGATCAGACTGTTGAGTTATAACTGATTGTGATAAAGACTAGTGAGCCAGAGAGATTCAAGATTCAGAGAAAGAGGATGATTAATAGTGCAAAGCCCAAGAGAACGGGGGTGGTGTGTGTGATCCACAGCATAGGTGGAAAAAATAGCCTTAATACGTGGAAAGGAGGGGTGTTGCTTTGGAGGCAGGAAGTCGGGGGAGTTCCTTTTAAAGCTTCTGTTTTCGCTAAAGGAGGTGAGGTCATTCTTGGAGGGTGAGGTGGGAGGGTCAGAGATTTGCGGAGGTTTGAAAAGGCTGCTGTGGATAATAGGAAACACTTGCTTTAGCCTGGCAGCCCTGAAGGCCCCTGTGCAGGTGGAAGCACAGAAAGGCAAGGGAACAGGGGTCAAAGTAAGGGCCCAGAGCTACAGGCTGGAGAGGGAAGGAATGAAGGCAGAAGGAGCTTGGCCCAAAGGGAGAGAGAGAAGCGGTCAGAGAACCTGAGTCTGAGGAGCAACTGAGGAAAGGGCAGGGTGAGGGGAAAGTTTGGTCAGAGAGTGGGTATCCAAATTATTATTATCATTTTAAGTGTAAGAAACAGTATCAGCTTGAAACAAAATCAAATACACTGCAATTTTGTAATCCTGCATTTGAGCAGTGGTTTTATTTGTAGACTGTGGTTTTCAAATTTTTAAAAATGAAATTTATGCAGACCTACCTGGTTGGATCCAGAGCAGGTGATCTAGAGCCCTCTGCCAGCTTTACGCCCCCCACAGCAACCCCTTGGGCGCTTTTATTGTACCCCAAGACTCCTCAGAACACAATTTAAATATCACTGCTATTCAAGTTTTGAGACTGAAAAAATTTTATATCAAAGGAACACGGTTCTGGTCTTGTTCTGGATAAGATGCTGGATCACATATTTACTGTCAAAATCATATCATCTCGAGAACACATTTCTATATTTTCCATATTTCCCACAATGGACATGTATTATATTTATAATGTGCTCTAACTGGAGTAAGAAGTTCAGTTGATTCTGGACTCAGTTTGATAACGCATCAAGACCCACCAAAAGAGCTGGCGCTTGGGAAATCCCAAGGATAGGGCTCCCCAGCTGTGGGAAAGAAGGGGGTAGAGCTCATTTTCTGTATTTTTAGGGCTAAAGTAAGTTTTCTGTCTGTCCTGTCTCCTTATTTAACATTTGTTAGAAAATAAGACTAGACTGCTACCTCCTATATTCCAAACGCTAAAATATATTCCACACAGATTAAAGATTTAAATGTAACAAGTTATAATATATAATTAGAAGAAAACATCAGAAAATTTTTATATAAACTTTTGGTCAGAAAAATTTTATATAAACTTACGGTCAGAAATTTCAGGAAAATCAGAAGGCCAAAAAGAAAAAGATAGACATATATGACAACACAAAAGGACAAACAACGACAACAATCAAAAAAGCACAAAAGCCATAATCAAAATCAAAAGACAGCTAAAAATATTTGCAATGCATATGACAGGCAAAGAGTTAATAGTATCACAAATTAATAAGAAAAAGACAAGCAAACCAAGAGAAAGAGGGGCAAAGAATATGAATAGGCAATCCACAAAAGAGGAATCCAAGTGGCCAACCACTATATGAAAATAGTAGTCAGGAAAATAAAAAGGAAAATAACTGTGAAATAACGTCCTGTGCTGGAAAGAGAACTGTGGAAATGGGCACTTGCAGATTTATGGTGTGTGTGTTGGGGGGGGTGTGCGTGTGTGTGTGTTACTACAGCCTTTTTGAACAATAATCTAGCAATATCTATAAAATTTTAAAAATTAATAAGATTAAAATATAAATAAACATGAACTTTATCTTCTAATTTTTTATTTAAAAAATGTTCAAATCTTTAGAAAAGTTACAAGACTAGTACAATGAACAACCATATACCCTTCATCTAGAGTCACCAATTGTTGACATTTTATTGTATTTACTTCCTCCCTCTCTCTCTATATATATATACTTTTCATATTAAAGAATCAAGAAGGGGCCGGCCTGGTGGCGCAAGCGGTTAAGTGTGCGCGCTCCGCTGCGGCGGCCCGGGCTTCGCTGGTTCGGATCCCGGGCACGCACCGACGCACTGCTTGGCAAGCCATGCTGTGGCGGCGTCCCATATAAAGTGGAGGAAGATGGGCACAGATGTTAGCCCAGGGCCGTCTTCCTCAGCCAAAAAAGAGGAGGATTGGCGGATGTTAGCACAGGGCTGATCTCCTCACAAAAAAAAAAAAAAAAGAATCAAGAAAATATCTAAATAAAAAAATATTTTAGGGCCGGCCCCGTGGCTTAGCGGTGAAGCGCACGCGCTCCGCTGCTGGCGGCCCAGGTTCGGATCCCAGGCGCGCACCGACACACCGCTTCTCCGGCCATGCTGAGGCCACGTCCCACATACAGCAACTAGAAGGATGTGAAACTATGACATACAACTATCTACTGGGGCTTTGGGGAAAAAGAAATAAATAAATAAAATTATTAAAAAATATATATATATTTTAAATTTAAGATTAGGTGTGTCAGTGTCAAATCAAAAGTTAAATGAAATCAACCTGTATGCTCTGCACAAACAAACCATTAAGACGCATGGTTCTATTTTGGCGATGGCAGCAAAACCCAATGAGGGCAGGGAGTTTGCCTTATCCATAACTATATCTCCATGCCTAGAACACTGCCTGGCATATAGAAGGCTCTTAGTAAATATCTCTTGCACGAGTGAGTGAGTGAATTGAATGAATGAATAAATATGAACTTATCTGCATTCTTCTATCAACCCTCTATTTTCCATTCAGTTGAATATCTAATTCAGGTGTCTCTATCTTAGCGGAATAAAATTTCATTTAGAAATATGTTCTGAAGTAAGAACTATGAATTCCCACATGATAACTGGTGCTTATCAGAAATGGTAATTAAAGTTTTTTTTTTTTTGAGGAAGATTAGCCCTGTGCTAACATCTGTTGCCAATCTATATGAGATGCTGCCCCAGCATGGGGTGATGCTGATGAGTGGTGAGTAGGTCTGCACCCGGGATCCAAACTGCAAACCCTGGGCCGCTGAAGCGGAGCACGCAGACTTAACCACTGCGCCACTGGGCCGGCCCTGGTCATTAAGGTTTTAAGTTTGTTTATTCATGACTTATTCAGTCATCACTCATTCCCCACACTTGCATTGAGCACAATTCTATTCCCAGCAAGATATTTCCTATGCCCCTGAATTATAACAACAAAAGCCACAGCAGTGAGGTGGGGGAGCAGACAAGTAAACAAACAACTAAGATGCTCTTATGGATTTAAGATAACTAGAAGGGATTGTGAACACACAGAAGTGGAGAAACTAAACCAGCTTGGTCAATCAGGAAAGGCTACTCAAGGGAGGCAATATTTAGGCTGCTCTTGAAGGATGAATAGGAATTAGGCAGATGAAGCAGCCTTCCAATCAGAGGAAGCAGCATTCGTTCATTTATTCAAACACTTAAAGGGTTTGCTTTGTCACAGTCAATAGGCTCTGGAGATGTAGCAGTGAAGAAGACAGAAAAGTCTGTGCCTCCTGGAGGGAGAGATAATAAACAAGTAAACAAATAAATATATAAATGACAAGAAGGATAAGGAATGTGAGAGGGTCTGGGGTGGTGTGTGCCATTTTAGATAAGATAATCAAGGGAAGGACTCTCTAAAGAGATGACATTTGAGCAGAGACTTGAGTGAAGTAAGGGAGGAACTGGGGAACAAGGAGCAGCAAGTGCAAAGGCTCTGAGGTGGGCAGTGGGGCTAGAACTGAGGGAATGAGTAGGAGAGCAATACAGCGAGAGGTTAAATCAGAGAGATATGTAAGCGGAGATCATGTAGAGCCTCGCATTCTTCAGCACAGGACGTTGATGAGATCACCAAAGAAATGAACGTAGAGTTAGAAGAGAAGTCTTGGAAGTGAGCTGGGAAATACCAATATTTAGTCTGGAAAAAGAGAAAGATCCAGAAAAGGAAATGAAAATAGGAGGAAAACTAGGCATGATGTTCTAGAAATCTAGTGGGTAAGTGTTTTAAGATAAATAAAGATGAAGTAAGATTAAAATAAGATTAAGTAAATAGAAGTTATTTACTGTGCCAAATTGTAAGGAGTGAGAAAGCCGAGACTGTTGAGGGAGCAGTGAGAAGCTCAGGATAGAGGGAGCACAAACTTGGTAGGGCAATGGCAGGAGAGGATGGTCACACAGCAACTTTTTCAGTTATATACTTTGACAACAACATTGATGAGAAGGCCTTAAACATAATATGAGGCAAATGTAGAGCACTTTATTTTTTTTTAAATTACTTCCACATATACCGGCTTAGTTGTCCCTCTAAGCAATCCGATGCAGGACACTCTTAATTCATAGATGAAGAATCTGGGGCTCAAAGAGGGGACATGACCATTTAAAAGACGCACACTCGGGCCGGCCCTGTGGCTTGGTGGTTAAGTGCGCGCGCTGCGATGCTGGCGGCCCGGGTTCGGATCCCGGGTGCGCATCGAGGCACCACTTCTCCGTTCATCCTGAGGCCGAGTCCCACATACAGCAACTAGAAGGATGTGCAGCTACGACACACAACTATCCACTGGGGCTTTGGGGGGAAAAAATAAAATAAATAAAATCTTTAAAAAAAAAAATAAATAAATAAAAGACGCACACTGACCAATGATAGAGTGTGGTCACCCCCACTCTGATTCCACCTCCAGCACTCTCTCTGCTACCTCTGCCTGCCTCCTCTTCATGTAAGGAGTTACAACATTCAATGTAAGCATAAACCTGACGAAGAACTTATTACCCTGCTCTTTTTTTTGCTCACAAAAGTTTGCTTTAACAAACTCCACAGTTAAGAAATCAGGAGTGAAATCAGCCCATGAGCTTTCTGATACAGGTAAAAATGAAAGAGATGAGTCTGTCACATGAGGCTTTATTCATAGGGACGAACTGGGGTCAGAACCTAGCGGATCCAGCAGCTGGCACTTTCTGTCTCTCTGACGTGATTGGAGGTTACGACATTCTTCTTCTTCAATGGTCTTTTATTATGTACTTTACTGAGTTATTGAATGTTTTAGCAGTCAGACACTGTTTTTAGAGACTTAAAAAAATGAATTTGATTTTCCTAAATATGTCCTCATTTATTGAAAATTCTATTGCGCAACTGAATAAATGTGTTAAGAATCTTTTTCACTTCAGATTTTAACTAATGTCCAAACTTACACCTGAAGTACTTAACAAAACTATGAGTATGTTAGCGATGGGTTGGAGTTACTGTTTCAGCTTTGTAAACGGCTTGCTGCATATTTTTGTGGGAAAGGAGGAGTGGCAAGTGTGTGTGAGGAATATGTGTAGAAATTAAAAATAAATGGAAGCTGCTGATAAATAGACTTTAAGTTTACTAGAATAGTTTATATATAGTTTACATAATAGTTTAAGTTTACTAGCTCATTCCATTTTTCCTTTCTTGACACCACTTATTCAGTTCTATTGGCTGAACACCCTGCTGTTTGTAATAACTTTCATATGCCTGAGAATCTACATCCACACTGTCCCAAATTATCCTAATTTACAGAACTTATCTTGTCCATTTTCACTCAGTGCAAACAGAATATTAATAAATGCATTTTTAAGGAAGACAGATCATCAATGACTGAAATAGGAATGAGAAGAAAGAATAGATAACATGTTATTTCAACTAGATAAACAAGGTGAGAAATAATTTGTGCATAGTCACAGATTTTTTAAAATTCAAACTGTCCCATTCATTTTGTTCTTTAAATTAGAAAAGGATTTATAGTTGTAAAAGACTTCAAACAATACAGAAATGTAGAAATCAAAGCAAAGGATTACATGAGAGAGGCTTTATGGCATTCTATAGTAGACTTTCAAAAATGCATTATTATAGTATTTTTTGCCTGTATTCTTATTTTTTCCTTTTTACAAATTGGTAATTAGTTATCCTAATTACAAATGGTTAGGACCACCAGATTCTAGAGCTCAATTGCCTGGATTTAAGCCCTGCCCTGCCATTTTCTAACTGTATGTAGGACCTTGAACACGTTACTTACCCTCCTTGTGCCTCAGTTCCCCATCAGTTAAGTAGCATCTGTCTCCCTGGATCGTAATGAGGATTAAAGTGAATTGATACACATAAGGGATTTATTTATTTTCTATTTTTTATTTTTTAGAAATATTTCTTTTTTTTTTAATTTTTATTTATTTTATTTTTTTTCGCCCAAAGCCCCAGTAGATAGTTGTATGTCATAGTTGCACAGCCTTCTAGTTGCTGTATGTGGGACGCGGCCTCATCGTGGCCGGAGAAGTGGTGCGTCGGTGCCCACCCGGGATCCGAACCCGGGCCACCAGCAGTGGAGCGCATGCACTTAACCACTAAGCCACGGGCCCGGCCCCACATAAGGGATTTAGAAGAGTTCCAGGCAGAGAGTATACACTATGTAAGCATTAGTTCTTATTAGAATTATAATTTTTCTTTCCCAATTATGTTGTGTGCCTCTTGTTATTATATATTGACTCATCTGTTTAATCTCTCACTTATGTGACAGTTTTAATTATTATTGCTTTATAATGTATGTTAACATTTGTTACAGTGAAATCTACCCTCATGACTCTCCTTTTTAGAATTAAAGCATATGTATATGTATATATCCACGATTTTTTATTTTTATACATGAACCTAATACTTTCTCAAATTTAAAATTATTTAGTTTTGGGGCCGGCCCCGTGGCTTAGCGGTTAAGTGGGCACGCTCCGCTGCTGGCAGCCTGGGTTCGGATCCTGGGCGCCCAACGACGCACTGCTTCTCCGGCCATGCTGGGGCTGCGTCCCACATACAGCAACTAGAAGAATGTGCAACTATGATATACAACTATCTACCGGGGCTTTGGGGGGGAAAATAAATAAATAAATAAAATCTTAAAAAAAAAATTATTTAGTTTTGTTTTAATGGCATTAAGCCTATAAAATAACTTGATAAGTAACTTCTTTCAAATATGTAATTTCCTCATCCAATAACCTGGTCTGTGTTTCCATGAATTTTTATTTTTATTTATATTTTTCTTCATATAGGTCATAGTCTTTCCTTGCCAAAATTACTTCCAGGTACTTTATATTTTTTGTGGTTATTGTAAGTAAAGTCTCTTTTTCATCATATTTTCTTATTCCTAGTATATAGAAACTGTCTTAATGTGTGTATATTATCTTATATCTTCTTGTTGGACACAGCACTATTTTCCATTTCCTTTATCTGGGGATATTAAATTAATTTTATTAATTTGAACCAATTTTTTAAATTATCTAGCTATATAATCATGTTCAAATAACGATATATTGCCTTCTCCTTTTGAATATTTTTATACTGTATCTAATACATGTTTTATCGCATTGGTTTGAACTTCTAAAACAATGTTATGGGAAAGTGCCTGCACCTCATGTCACAGGTAAAAGCTAATCTCCTTTTTATAGAAAAAGCTCCTCCCAACCCAGAGAAAAAGAACAAGAGAAAAATGGACAAAAGATATGAATAGACTGTTCAGAGAGAAGATACAAACTCTTAAACATTAAAAAAATGCTCAACCTCATTTATAATGAGAAATATGCTGGAGTGTCTTTTTTCACCCATTAGATTGGCAAATAACCAGAAGTTTGTGAACAATGTGTGTTGAGAGGCTGTGGCAAAACAGGTGATCTCATCCACTGCTGGTGGGAATGTAAATTGATTTAATCCCTATAGAGGACAATTTGGCAGTATCTATCAAAACTACACATGCGTATACCCTTTGACCCAGCAATACCACTCCTAGGAATTTATCCTGAGGATATACTTGCACATGTGCTAATTGACCTATGTACAAGGTTATTCACTACAGCATTGTTTATAATGGCATAAAATTGGCAACAGTCCAAATGTCTATCAAAAAAGAACTGGTTAAATAAATTGTAGTATAGCCATGAAATGGAATACTATGCTGCCAAGAAAGAATGATGTGCTGAGGATGCAGAAAGATCTTCAAGATATATATCACTAACTGAAAAAAACAAGGTGCAGAACAGTGTGTATAGTATGCTACCTTTTGTGGGGGGAAAAAGAGGGCAAAATAAGAATAGATGTTTTTATTTGTACACACATCAAGAAATTCTGGAATAATGCGTAAAGTACTTCTAACAGAGATTACCTTTGGTAGTCTGGGTCTGAACCAATGGGAGACAGGAGTGGGAAACTCTTAAACTGAACCTGCTTATTTTTCTAAATGTTTAAACCGTGAGAATGCACTGTCTATTCAAAAAAGCACGTGGAGAAAAACACGTGAATGCATTATATATTTAACATTTTAAAAATGTAAATCGATTTTTAAATTGGCTATTATAGTCTCCTTTTAATTGTTAACAGGGCATGGTGAAGTGGCTGGACATATCCACAGGGACTCACTGTGTCAGCTGTTGTGTCCATATGTGTAGCTTTCTGCTTTGGAGCCAGAAGACCTGGATAAGCTGGATCAAATACTGTCTGTAGCCTTGGGCAAGTTCCTTAACTCCCACATGGGGTTGTCATGAGGACTGAATGAGGGAGATAATGTACAGGTTTTAGTTTGGAGCCTGGCATGTGCTAAGAGGAACTGCTTGTCTTCACGTTTTCTGTGAGTTGGTACTTGCTCCTCCCTCCTCCCAAGGCACCTGGTACCCACTTCCCTTCAAAGCACTTGTCATGCTCTCTGGTAGCAATTTGTTTGCAAGTCTGATCCCTTGAAGGCAGACACCTGTCTTACTCAGCTCTGTCCCCCTAGTGCCTAACACATTGCCCCGCATGCAGTGGGCACATAATAAATGTGTGTTCCCTCATTCAACAAAGATCTATTGAGCACCTACTATTTGGCCAGCTACTCTGCTTGCTGCTGAGTATTGAAGAGACATGTGGTCCTGTTGACAGTGTGGCAGAGGAGACAGACATTAAACAGATACTTGATTGTAGTGGGATGAGTGAGAAGAAGGAATCCTATCTAAAGTACAATGAGACCCTGCAGGGACGGGCTAATCTAGGAAAGTCTCCCTTTGGAACTGGCTTTTAAAGTGAGAATTGAAGATAAATGGAACTACTTTAGCCAAGATTATGGAGAAAGTGTTACAGGCAGAAGGAACTGCCTCCACAAAGAAAAGGGTTTTATGCCCTTGGGGAGCCAAAAGGCCAGCTTACCCTTAGGGAGTGGGTAGGAGAGAAACATCTGCAGTGGCCCTGGAGGTAGACTTGATAAAACTCGTTAACACTGGTGTTCTTGATACTAAGAACAATGGGTTTCCATTGAAGGGTTTTAGGCAGGAGAAAGAATTGATTAGCTTTGCATTTCTTAAAATTTTTCTGGCTACTTTGGAAAGGTTAGCAGGCTTTTATAATTGTTGAGGATAATGATGGTGACTAAGTGTTAAATAAACGAATAGACAACCCCAAACAACAATTCATCACCAATTATATTCAAATAGACTATAACACAAATTTACTTGGTTTGCACATTCTTTTATATCTCACTCTTTACTTTAGATCTAGGAATTCACAGATCTCTTAAGCTACAGATTATTAACCATTTTTAGGTGGTTACCTCTACAAACAGATCCTATTTCCTGTTGACATAATTTTACTGTAGAGGATAATCAGGTCTTGAAATGCTGAGTCCTCCCCATCTGCCTACACGTGAGTAGGCTACAGAGTCTTCATTCCACTCTACCCCAACGGCCCCCACAACACCACTCCCAGCTAACACATCCCACAGTTACTCTACTTAGGAGAAGCCTCAGAGAACTTTACATGAGAAATTAGCAAGTGTGTAGTTCTGGCAGAGAAGCAAAAGCAAATATGGAAACTGAGGAATATCAGAGTAAAACCAGTTTCTATCTTAATTTGTGTGATTTTTACAGTAACTCTTTGGCTTTCTTAAGCATCTAGAAATCAATTTGGGAAACAGTTCAGAAAATGGTACTCCCGGAATTGTAATATCATTAGAGAGTTTCTATTCTAACAATAGCTATCTAGTATACTTGGCCAAAGTTTATAGAATTAAAATGATGTAACAACAGATTCCATTTGTCGTACCAAAATAAAAATAACGCTAATATACAATTTAAAATTCTGGAATTACTGTTATCTGTTCTTCATCTTGTACAGAATTTGACATTATTGCTAATATAGGTGTTAAGTAAACCAGCCATGGTGGTCTAGTGGTTAAGATTTGGCATTCTCCAATGCCACAGCCAGCCATCATGTCAGTTGTCATACTGTGGTGGCTGCATGTTGCTGTGATGCTGAAAGCTATGCCACCAGTATTTCAAATACCAGCAGGGTCACCCATGGTGGACAGGTTTCAGCAGAGCTTCCAGACTAAGAGAGACTAGGAAGAAGGACCTGGCCACCCACTTTCCAAAAAATTGGCCATGAAAAAACCCTATGAATAGCAGAGGAGCATTGTTTGATATAGCGCCAGAAGGTGAGCGGATGGCCCAAAAGGACCAGTCAGGGTTCCCCTCTGCTGTACACAGGGTCTCTAGGAGTCGGAATCGACTGGATTGCACTAGCTTTGTTGCACTAACAACAAAAGTGTTAAGTAGTAAAGTTCTGAATGCCTGTTTGGAAGATTGTGACTTTAGGGCGAAAATCTCTTTTTTTCTTCCTATGACATTCTAAAAAAGGGAAAAAAGCCATTGTTTTATGATATAATTAGTGCTGTAGATATCAAATGTGGTGCTTTAAGCTGTGTAAATCTGAATGAGTAAAAATTCTAAAGACAACGATCAAGATTTTAAATGTCTTATTTTTTTTTTTTTTTTTTTAAAGATTTTATTTATTTTATTTTTTCCCCCCAAAGCCCCAGTGGATAGTTGTATGTCGTAGCTGCACATCCTTCTAGTTGCTGTATGCGGGACTCGGCCTCAGGATGAACGGAGAAGCGGTGCCTCGATGCGCACCCGGGATCCGAACCCGGGCCACCAGCATCGCAGCGCGCGCACTTAACCACCAAGCCACAGGGCCGGCCCTAAATGTCTTATTAAAACACATTTCCTCACCAGAGGATGCGACTGTAAACACCATCTCAAAATTAATCTCAAATGCTGGAATCTCCTTTCAGAGTGACTTGATGAGGTTGACAAGCACCCTCTGTGACAAAGTTATTCTTTGACTCCGAGGGGTAGCTATTTGGTAACTATATAGAACTTGAATTTTTTTGTTTTTAAACCAAAGGAAACACTATATTTTGACGCAGTGACAAACACTACATCTCACTAATATCTAAAAGTCAATTTGTCATGGTTTCAATTTATCAATCAAATAAAAGATGAGTCCTAAAAGCAGTGTGTCTTTGGAATGACTGAGAGTGCCTGGTACCATGGATGGTATACAGACATTCAGAAAATACCTGGTGACTGATTAATAATAATAATAATAATAACAATAATAATAATAATAATGAGTGATTACCTATTGGTAGGCACTTTGATACAAGCCTTATAAGTATTACATGTATTAAATACCAATTCTCACAACGACCCTGTGAAGTAGATCCTGTTGTTATCCTCATTGTACAGATGGGGAGGCTGGGTCACGCGGAGGGGAACTTGCACAAACTCACAGAGCTAGAAGGTGGCAGAGCTGGGATTCAAAATTAGACATATGCCCCTGGAGTCTTTAGTCACCACGCTGTTTCTTAAATGTAGGGTGACTAAAGCTGAGGTTTTTAAGCAGCAGGCCATAGCCCATTACTTCAGTGGGTCTTTAAAAAATTAAATGCAATAGAATAAACAGAAAATATCAGAGTACATCACGGTAAAGGTTTAAGTAATGTTTCATAGAACTACTGTCCTGTTTCAGTCATTTATGTGTAGACATGTAGATTGGGTCACAATGTAAAATGTATTTTTTACTGTGGGTTGAGGTAAAAAAATCTTTGCAAGCCCACTGACCTCAAAAATAGTTGATGTTATTTTTTTAAATTATCAAATGAACAAAATTGAATTGACTAGTTTCTTAAGTCCTCTTTACTAAATGATTAACTTGTAAAAAATTTGAGAATGATCATTTACATTTTACTATCATTTGAAGACTTGACCAACTAAAAGTTTAAAAAAAAAACCTAGAAGTAAAGGAAAATTTTTTGTTTTTAAGATTGTATTTATTTATTTATTTTTTCCCCCGCAAAGCCCCAGTAGATAGTTGTATGTCATAGCTGCACATCCTTCCAGTTGCTGCATGTGGGACGCGGCCTCAGCATGGCCTGAGAAGCGGTGCACCCGTGCGGCGCCGGGGATCCAAACCCAGGCCGCCAGCAGCGGAGCACGCCCACCCAACCGCTAAGCCACGGGCCGGCCCAGTAAAGGAAAATTTAAGACCACAAAATTAATAATTTGAGATCTCATATGGCAAAGCATTTATCTTTCAGTTAAAATAAAACGTGAACATCATAGTACAAACTATCCCCATCTTTGGTCATTTTTGTGCTTTTCAATATTTTCAAGCAAGCAAAGTTAGACTGATAACATTTTGGGGTTTAATTTTTCAGGTGGAAGAAGATAGCTGTGATATTTTCCCTTTTTGGAAAACTGCTTCTGTTAGGTTCATATCTGTGACCATCAGGTTTTATAAAGTACTTTTTCATTTGATACTGTGTAGTAGATTGTTTTCACATTTTAAAAAATAATCTATGCTCCTTTCTCAGTTTATCACCAAGAGTTATGCAATGGAAAAGATGAACTCCCCTTTGTGACTTTCTTTCTTATTTGTGTGTATAATTAATTATGACCTTGTTTGAAAATGTTTTGACAGGATATTGAACTTTGAAATTTAAACTTTTATCATCACTTCTTTGATTGTGGAAATAATTAAAGGTTGAAGAATGAATCAAAGCATTCATTATGTAAGCTAAATGTGTTTATTATGTTGACTGTTAAGATTATTGCTGATTTCCAATAATGGGTTATTGGTTAACTATAATGACCTCCTCCACCATATCTGACGCATCTTTTCGTGAGTTGGTTTGCCCTGTAACTTCAGGAATCATAGTTCAATATTTTATGAGTTACAAGATTTCCAGAGGGGGGCCGGCCCCGTGGCTTGGTGGTTAAGTGCGCGCGCTCCGATGCTGGTGGCCCGGGTTCGGATCCCGGGCGCGCACCGAGGCAACACTTCTCCGTCCATCCTGAGGCTGAGTCCCACATACAGCAACTAGAAGGATGTGCAGCTATGACATACAACTATCTACTGGGACTTTGGGGGGAAAAAATAAATAAATAAAATCTTTAAAAAAAAAAAAAAAAAAGATTTCCAGAGGGAATCTGAAAAGTATACAGGGTTTTTCTGTATGGAAAGCACAGACATTGTTTCTGACATTTCTGACATATTTAAGTGACAAGATTTCTCCAAACAGATGTAGCATATAATAGCATACAATATACTTTTATATTGCTTTGAACAAGGGATCTCTATGTAATATGATTCTAAGTGGCTGGTTGCACTGACTTTTCTCTTTGTACAAATTGTGTAAAATGACATCCTTTGAAGCATTTGCTTTAAAATAAGAGTCTCCTTCCTTCCAAGGAGTAATAGAAAATTTTATAAATTCATTATATTGCCTTTTTTGACAACAGGAACACCCTACCAAGGTAGCCTTTTCTGTCCTGTTTCAGGCCTAAGATGACTACCTTCATAGACATTGCTTTGAGTCTTTTTTAAGTCTAAGTTGTGTGAGTTATATGTTTGTTTTGTTTTGTTTTTAAGAGGAAGGATTTATCAGTTCTACCTTGTGTATAGCTATAAAGTTTCATTCATTCATTTGTCTATTAATTCAACAGATATTTATTGAACACCTAGGGCCGGCCCCGTGGGTTAGCGGTTAAGTGTGTGCACTCCGCTGCTGGCGGCCCAGGTTCAGATCCCAGGCCGCACCGACACACCGCTTCTCTGGCCATGCTGAGGCCACGTCCCACATACAGCAACTAGAAGGATGTGCAACTATGACACAACTATCTACTGGGGCTTTGGGGGAAAAATAAATAAATAAATAAAATTATATTGAACACCTAATCTATAGGTAGGCACCATAGATAACTTAATGGAATACAAAGACCTATATCTCAGAGTTCCTGCTCTTCAGAAGTTTATCACTCGGTTGGAGAAGGAAGATGTACCGCCAACGAACCACTAAGTTCTGATAATTCTACACCCTTAACATTTTTTGAATCTTTCCACTTCCCGCCATCCTCAAGGCTGCTACATGAGTTCAGGCCATCACCAGCTCTTCCCTGGTTTTCTGCAACAGTCACTCTAATATATCTCCTTGTCCCGTTGTGCTTGCTTCATATCTATTCTTCACAATGTTCTTTCTAAAATGCTAATCTAATTAGTCCCTTTCCTAAAACTCTTTAATGACTCACTATTGTCCTCAGGATAAAGTCCCAATTGTCAAACCAGCTGGATCTGTCCTTGCTTATCCCTTTCGTCCCATCTCTAGCTATTTCTCTTCTTCAACTATGTTTTCCAGCCATTCTGAATGCCTTGCACAGTCCCTAATTCACCATGCTTATGTTCCCTCACGTTGTCTCCCTGCTTGGAACGTCATCTGTAGACGCGTCCTCATTAACTCATTTATTCACTCAAAACATCTTCTATTAAGTGTGTCTATATGTTCAGTCCTGTACACCAGCCTGAAATTTCCCATTGTAGTCAGGAGATGGCTGTGTAAGCGGCCGTTATACCACGGTAGCTAAGTCCCAGGATGGATGTAGACACAGGAACTGTGGGAGTCATGGACGAACGCAAGTCCAGGGAATCAGTGAAGGTGCTGGAGGGAAGAAAGCAGTGAAGAGCAGTCTGGATTGAGGGAACAGCACACATAAAGGCCCAGGGCTGAGAGTCTGTTATTCTGGGAAGTGGCAATCAGTGCGGCCTGAGTGGACAGTATGCAAGCTTCAGAGCACGAGTGGGATGGGAGAGGCAGGGCCCAGTCGCCAAGGGCCTTGCCTGACGTGCTGGAGAGTTGGTTGTACTCGTGAGGTAATGGGTAGCCTCTGAGCGATTTTTTTTTTTTTTTTTTTAGATTTTATTTATTTTATTTTTTCCCCTCAAAGCCCCAGTAGATAGTTGTACGTCATAGCTGCACATCCTTCTAGTTGCTGTATGTGGGACTCGGCCTCAGGATGGACGGAGAAGTGGTGCCTCGATGCGCACCCGGGATCCGAACCCGGGCCACCAGCATCGCAGCGCGCGCACTTAACCACCAAGCCACAGGGCCGGCCCTGAACGATTTTTTTAAAGTGGAAGGGAGGGATGGGGAGCTAGAGAGGAGAAGGAAGAGTGGGATGGTCACATTTGTTTTTTAAAATCAACACTCTAACAGCATTGCTAGAAAAAGTGGCAATTTGTCACAATTGCTTAAATAAGCAAACAGTTGTGAATTGAAAAAAATCACCTGAAATATTTCAGGGCCTCCTTATGAAGCTGGGGCAATTGACTAGCATGCTAACAAAGTTTAAATTGCATAAATACAGACTAGTTTAAATTTCTCACATTTTAATAGACCTAAGAGTATGAGTCTTTGAGGGCAGGACCTCTGCCTGACTTGTTCCCTATCATATCTTCACCACCTACAACAGAATCTAGTATGGAGTAGATTATCAATAATTTTTTTTTTTTTCCTGAGGAAGATTCTCCCTGAGCTAACATCCGTGCGAATCCTCCTCCTTTTTTTTTTTTTTTGCTTGAGGAAGACTAGCCCTGAGCTAACATCTGTGCCATTCTTCCTCTATTTTGTGTGTGGGTTGCCACCACAGCATGGCCTATGAGCGGTGTAGGTCCGTGCCCGAGATCCGAGCCTGAGAACCCAGGCCACTGAAGCAGAGGGCGTGGAACTTTAACCACTTGGCTATGGGGCCGGCCCTCAATAAATACTTTTGACCAAGTGACTCTGAAATTGTCTTCAAAGACTTCTTCCAAGATCATACAATGAAGATAGCTCTCTGGTATTAAAAAAAAAAAAAAAGAAAAGCCAACAATGCAACTAAATTAACCCCTACTTGTTAAGGATAACATGCTCAAATTCATGAAATTATGTGTGATTACTTAGAAACTATTATAGATCCAGTAACAGGAAAAATCACATCTGAAGAAAACATTTTTATCACTTTGTTTTTTTCTGTCTAGGGAAGTAAAAAGTTTTTCTCATCATTGTATCCCCAGCCCCAGCACAGTACATGTCACGTGGTGAGACTCAAAATATTAGTTAAATGAATGAATGACTGAATAAGTGTAGAGAATACTTCCTTAAGGCACATACATTCACAAAATCCCTAATTAAAAAAAAAAAATTCTGTATTTCCCTTTATCAGCTCTAATCTTCAAGAAGAAAGGAACACACAGAAGTTAAGAATTGTCATTGAGCCAGAAAGGACCTTAGGATCATTTTAGCAGTTCGATCACTTCACGGATGGTGAAGCACTCTGCCTGTCTACTAAGGACAGAACTGGGAGAAGAATCCAGATCTCCTGATTCCAGATATTTCTCACTGTCCCATTTTGCAAATTCAATTTTTTAAAAACCGCAGCAACATTTTAAAAAATATTGTCCGATTCTGTGAAAATCACTTTTTTTTTTTTTACAGCTCAAATCTCTCTCTCTCCACTGCAGAATTACAACAGAGCCATATATCTCCTGTCAGAGCAGAATTTGGAATATAAATGTGGAATTTATAAATGAGGGTGTTTGTACATTTTTCTGTATGCCAGTTATTTCCACAGTATAAATTGTTTGGCTGCAGTCTTCAACAACCAATGAAGTTTATGTTGTACACAAGACCTTGGGGATTTCATGTTTGCTGGGGCCAATAAAAGCAAATTCTCTCATGTTCTCCTACCAAGAACCTCATTATGACATTCTGCTAGTTGCCTCCTCAGATCTGCATATGATTCTACTTCCCTCTCCAGATTCCAAGACAGGCAGAGTTTGTCTTTTATTTATTTATTTTTTGTGTGAGGACGATCAGCCCTGGGGCCGGCCCCGTGGCTTAGCGGTTAAGTGCGTGCACTGCGCTGCTGGCGGCCCGGGGTTCCGATCCTGGGTGCGCACCGATGCACCGCTTGTCCGGCCATGCTGAGGCTGCTCCCACATACAGCAACAAGAAGGATGGGCAACTATGACATACAACTATGTACTGGGGCTTTGGGGGAAGAAAAAAAACACATTAAAGTATTTTTTACAGAGTGTATTTGATAGGCTGGATTTCTACAGGCAAAGAAGTGTCATGAAATAATTATCCTGATAAATCAGGAAAAATCATTTTAGTTTGAATTTATACTGTCATACATTTTCTGTGTTCATGGTGTTATGGTACAGCCCAAATTTCACTGTATATAAGGATTTTTTAAATCTTGCTTTTTATTTTATTAAACACTCAAACATTTAGAAATTTGAATTTACTTTCGTCTTATTTCTGACTTATTTCTGACTGCCTACATGTATAAAGCATCTGGCAAACAGCAGATATTGATAAAGTAAATTTACAGGCAATTTTCTTATAAACAATGACTACTATTTGATTTCCAGCAGATTACTTTATCTGACTAGAAAAAACAGTAAGTGTCCAAGATTCAGGGCCTTGTAAAGAAGCCCCTTTGCAACCTCAAATGTATTACAGAGTTTTGTGGGTTTTTTTGGAAAGTTTCTAGTGAAAAGAGAATTTTCATTGGACTTCAATTCCACAAGTCCCCACCCCTTTTTTTCTCTCCAATTTTCTCAAAGTGTGAAGAGGGAGAGAACGAATGAATGCATGTATGTACAAATAAAAAATTTTTTATACTTCTGTGCAATTGAACAATTATTATAAAAGGGATGTAGAGAAAGATATTATGATCTCATGATTATATATATAGTTTTCCACATTTCTTAAATGGCATACAGTCTCATCTACAGAGGATTAGAATTACTAAAATTATGACTACAATGGCCTATATAGTTATGTAATATTTTTCATTTCAGTTTTCACGTAGAAAGTGGTTTAAGTACTATTCATCTGAAAATCTTTAGATTCTAGTGACATTACAAATAAAGAGTTGTACTGGCAAATTATTCCGGACCATTCTTACGAAAATATTGCATGAATTGTGGCAATTTTCAAAATGCCTGAGCAAATGTACCTGTTATTGAAATAAATCTTTTGGGCCGGCCCGGTGGTGCAAGCGGTTAAGTGCGTGCACTCCGCTGCGGCGGGCCCGGGGTTCGCTGGTTCGGATCCCGGGCGCGCACCGACGCACTGCTTGGCAAGCCATGCTGTGGCGGCATCCCATATAAAGTGGAGGAAAATGGGCACAGACGTTAGTTAGCCCAGGGCCGTCTTCCTCAGCAAAAAAAGAGGAGGATTGGCGGATGTTAGCACAGGGCTGATCTCCTCACAAAAAAAAAAAGAAATAAATCTTTTGCTTTTACCACATTTCTCAGGGTAAAAATAATAGAATGTTTAAACAAGTATTAAATAAATAAATAAATAACTTCTAGGATCTATGCTAACTCTTTTTCTTTGGGATTTTGGCCATAGCTCTGAAAAACATTTTAAGAGAACTCGAAAGTTTCTAATTTAGTCAAATTAGAATAAAGCTCTTTTTAAAAAAAGACCCCATCACATCTACATGTTCCAGTCCTTCCAGGTGAGAGTATTTCTTTCTTTTCTTTCTCCCAATGTTCTGGAATTTACATCCAAATGGAAAGGAGCAAGAACCAAAAAGTTTATTCTTTCTAGGAAACTTCTTCATATCTCATTCATCCATTCATTTTCTATTAGGGTGTCCTTGTATACTTTTCACCTTGTTTTCAAATACCTTAATTTTCTGTGTTCATTTCCCCATCTTAAAATGACAACAGTAATAGTTCCTACCTCGTTGTGTTATTGTGAAAATTAAATGAATAAATATCATAAGTGCTTAGAAAAGTTCCTGGCACATAGTAAGTGCTCAATAAATGTTAGCCATTATTATACTTGCTGTTTTTATTATTACCTTCACCTTCTGATCTATCTGGTTTTATGGTCTATCTGCTCTTTGTGACATTCTCAATAAGTATGTGGAGATCAACTTGAAATGGTTTAAACACAGTATCACCTGAAGGCAGGGTGAGGTACTGAGAATTGAGATTTTTCTACTAATGTATTTATGATGCTAATTTGATCTCTTCAGAGAGGAATTTCTTCTGCTCTAGAAATACATTTTAAAACTTTTCCCAGGAGGAAAGAATTGCAAAATACAGAGTACCCAAAAATAACGTGTTTTTTTATGAGCCCAGTACAAACTTGCACATACCATACCCCAAACATTATTTTTTGGACCGTCTCAGTACAAATTCTTAAAGAATCACTGTCCCCATCCCACCTCAACAGACACCACAGTGACAATCTAGTGCCTTAATACTCAGTGTGGTCCACAGACTAGCAGCATCAGCATCAGCATCTCCTAGAAGTTTGTTAGAAATGCAGAATTTTAGGCCTTGCCCCAGAGCTACTGAATCATAAGCTGCATTTCAATAGGCTCCCCAGGGGATTCCTATATGTACAGTACAGTTTGAGAAACACTGATCTAGTTGAGGTTCAGCTTTTTTTTCCTCTTGTGGGCCAGGATAACTTGTAATATTTTTTAAGTAGATCAGAGTTCCTCAACCTCTGCACTATTGATATTTTGGGCCGAATAATTCTTTGTTGTGGGGTCCTGTCCTATGCATTGCAGGATGTTTAGCAGCATCCCTGCCCGGTACCCACTAGATGCTGGTAGCACCCCCTCCCTGACCAGTTTTGACAGCCAACAAGGTCTTCCTGTTTGTCATTATCATACTTGTTTCTATTACCTTCACCTTTTGATCTACCTGTGCTTACAATGTGCTTGTTTGATTCTGACATTGGCTAACGATGTTGTTTTATGAGGCAATGTTTGATTGCTAAATGTCTCCTTGGGGGCAAAATTGCCACCCTATTGAGAACCATTGAAATAGATCCACTAACTTTGCTAGGTTCTTCATTTCTTCTAAAGTCAGAGCATGTGATAGAACATTTTGTATTGTTGTTAAAATCTATTTGCAGTTTATTATATGAGAATAAGGCTTTGAAACATAATTTTGATAAAATATTATAAAAATTTAATCATATATTACTATTTTTGTTTGCTTTTCAAGTTTTCTGCTAATTGATGATGATACCTGAACCTCTTCTTGTGATCAGACAACTAGAGCACCAGGCAGGCAGAAAGATGCAGGGCAAAGAGTCAGATAGACCTACTAAATGGTGAGAATTCAAGGAAGTAAACTGGGCCTCGTTTGGAGCACTATCTAGTAGCTTTTCTCCTTTTTTCAGAGTCATAGAGTCACAGAATTTCACATCTGAAACATCTGTAACATCTCATCAACATTAATTTCCAGAACTTCATTTGATTACAAAAGCCAAAAAAGATTAATTCATGAATTCAACAAATATTTATTAAGCACAACTAAAAGGTTGGCACAAAGCCCCTGCCTTTAAGGAATTTATGGGTGATGGGAAATTGAGATCTTAATTACACCCCATTTTCCCCAACCTGTTCCTCCTACAGCCCATCTCAGAATACTTTCCAGTCACTGAGGCTAAAATCCATGGAGTTATCCTTGAATCCTCTCTCACACATTCCAATCTAATCCTGTAGGAAGTCCTTTTGACTCTATTTTCAAAATATATTCAAAGTTTGAATACTTCCGTGACTACCACCTTGGTCCAAGCCATTAATCCCTGGATTAATGCAGAGTCTCCCAGCAGGTCTCCTTATTTCTACCCTTGCTCCCCAGGCTATTCTCATCACAGAATCTAGAGTGATCCTATTAAAATTTGAAGTCAGGTCAAGTCATCATGTCTCTATTCAAACACCTGGATGGCTCGCAATCTCACTGAGAAAACAAGCCAAAGCATTTACAATGGCCTACAGTAAGGCCCTACATCATCTGCCTCCCACCTGGCCCCTTCATTGCTATGACTTCACTTCCCTCTTGCTCAGTCAGCTCTGACCATAGCTCTGGTCTCCCTGATGGTCCTTAACATACAGTGGTATGCTGGTAAAGATTTAACAACAGGCTCTCAGGAGAAAAAGTCCTGAATTTTAGCTGACTTCCATGGTATAAGTACTCCCACCACAGCTGATTTCAAGCTACTAACGTGATGTCACGAATCATGGAGTTGTGAAGAGATGTGTAATAGCACATCATCATGTAGTATTTCCATCATGCAAACACCATTGACGTAAATAATCTCAAGAGCGTAGATAACAGTAAAGTGCGATAACATAATTAGGAAGCAATGAATTTTGAGTACTTATTACTTTTGTTTTTAATATAATTTCTTTATTTAATAGTAAATTTATATAATTTAATTTTTTATAATGGCTGTGTTTGACAACCAGCTTGCAAAATTCCTGAAAATTTAATGATTGGCTCCCAAGAGTCAGTAGAGTTGACTATAGCACACCACTGTAAATAAACACAGCATACATGCTCCTGCCTCAGGGCCTTTATTTTTCCATCTGCCTGGAAAGCTCTTCTCCCAAATACTTGCAAGGACTTCCTCCTTCACCTCCTTCAGGTCTTTTCTTGAACGCTACCTTCTAGGTGACGCCTTCCCCAGTCACCCTATCTAAAATTGTACCACCCCCCAACTCCCTATTCCAATATGCTGATTCACTTTTAAACTTAGCACTTATCACCATACAATACACCATTTTTCTGACTTATATGTTATTTATTTCCAGTGTCCTCCATTAGACTGAAACCTCAATGACAGCAGGGATTTTTGCAGAATTTTTTCCCTCTCGAATCCTTAGCACTTAGAACAGTGACTAGCAAATAGTGGGCTCTCAATATAATATTTGTTGAATGAATGGATTAGCGTCACCTCTTCATTTCCTTTATTTTACTTCCTTTGCTGATTCTCATTGCCTAATAGATAGTGGTATGTTTATGTGTGAAAGAAATGGCATATCTTTCCAACCCACAGGTACCAACTTTACCTTCTCTAGTTTTTTTTACTTCTTATATACACAGACCCCAAATCTCAGCTCATTATTTTTACTTTTGGCTTAGAAATACTTCAGCAAAAACAATTCTGTGGCTTCCCCTGTCCTGCTTGAGAATGAGTCTAGTTAAATGATACTTCATTTCTCACTTCTCCATGACTGAGAGAGTCTGGGACCCACTGTTGAATATCACCTTGCAGAACTGTATAAATTTCTCAGACTGTCAAACTATAACTCCTAGACTTAGCAGCCTTGTCAGATGCTTTTTTGCTATGTTTCAAAAAGGCAGCAACTCCACTTTCAGACAGTTGCTGGCTCTGCTCCTGAATGATCTGAGGTTTCAGACTCCACATAGATTATTCACTGAGGTCTTGGACACATAGGAAGTTTAGCGCCACAGAATAATCATAATTTTCCATAAACATTCTCAATACTGTAAATTGAGGTTGATAGGAATAGGGCTGCAACCTGGACTATGCCTTTCCAGATCAATTTTTTCTTGAAAAAGGTATCCCATCTCTCCCACCTCTGTGCTTCAGCATCATACACAATTATACTGTTGTCTAAGTTATATCAGTACTGTTTTTGAAATCTAAGGATGTGATTTGATGTACTGTTTTATGAAGTATTTTTAAAAGCAAATACAAAAACAATTTCCTTTTAAGATATCCACAAAGAAATATTTCTCCCAGTGCTTCCTTTCAGGCCTCACAAAGGCACAAACATGCCCTACAGATTCGTTAGAAGAAAAAGCCCACGGAATTGTGAATTTGTGCTCAATACATGAATATGCCAAGTGAGTCAGATTCATGGTATGTTCAGTCCAAGTGCCCATTTTTTATGACTGGTAGGAAGAAGTGCATGTTGGAAGGTCACTGCTGTATCTCTGAGAGCAAAGTGGTATCAATTTTCTCAAAAAGAGTGAAACGACCAATTCCGTTATTAAAATAATGGATTTTTTGCATATCCTTATTTTTAAAAAATTTTTTACTGCATTACATGGGCATTCAATCTGATTATTTGTGTATTCTTTGAAGAGCTCACCGTCAGTGGAGATTGTCTTCAGAGCCAAAAGGTCAAATTAAAACACAAACGTTGCTTATTTGACTCTAGTGTGACCTTAATAGCAAATATCTGTGACTTTGATAGGCAATAAACAGGTACTGTTCATATATTGTAGTGAGTATGTAAATTGGCACAATGTTTTTAGGGGGCACCTTGGCAGCACCTATCACAATAACAAATATACATGGGCTTTGACATAATAATTCCACTTTTAGAATGGTAACCTAGTGATATATTCACATTTGTGCCCAAAGATAAATGTACAGGGATACTCACTGCAGCATTGTTTTTAAGAGGTAAACCGGAAATAGGCTCATTGTCCTCAGTAGGGGAATGGCTGAATCATTTATGGTACTGAGAAGATGGGGAAAGCTAGGGGCTGTTACCAAGGATGAGGTGGATTTATACATTCTGACCCATTAAGTAAAATCAAAGTCACTGAACAATATGTATAATATGATGTCATATATGTTGAACAAAACACAAAGCAAATACATTTGTAAATGCATAGAAAATATCTCAAAGCATACACACTACACCCTTAATGATTATTATCTCTAGGCAAAAGAACTGGGGAGACATATGAAGGAGACTATTACTTTTTACTGTAGATACTTCTTTCTCTATTGTTTGAATTGTTAACCATGATCATGTATTACTTTTTAAATTAAAAATAATTTAAAAAATAGAAATAAGTGACAAGTGGTAAAAAGGAATTTATAAGTTTGTTTCTCTTATTTCTGATGAATGTTGTTTCGTGACACCATGTGAACTAGTAGAAAGAACACAAACGTGGGTTCTAATGTTGACTCAACTACTGTGTGGTGGTGTGTACCTGTGTGCATGTGTATGTGTGTGTAACAGAGGGCAGGGCAGAGCAAGAGTGAGATTTGCAAAATAATAATTGTCTTACAGGGTTGCTGTAAGAATTCAGTGAAACACTGTACAAAAAGGTCTCTGTTGCTACACAACAGGAAGGTACTTAATACAGTTTACTTACATTTCCTTATCCATATCTGACTCCAGGTTTGAAATCTGTTTGATTCCAACAAATGAAGGTAATAAAAAAAGTATTAGACACATGTCAGACCTATGTTCCGAATGTGATCCTGAAAACACAGTGCTCAAACATAATTATCTGCTCCTGTCACTTCTTTTTGCACTTGTTAATAACAAGTTTATATTGAATACTTCCATTTTTGCTAACTCTAGGCAAAAAATATTTACATCTGATTCACTATGGTCAAAGAGATATGACCTCCTGGGGACAGGAGTTAAAGAGGCAAGGAAAAGAGCCAAAGAAGGGGACAGCAAACTGAGACTATTCGAACTTGACAATCCACAAAGTGCTTTATGGGTCACACTGCTCCTTCACATCCATTTGATCCTTACGTGGATGAGACAGGCATGGATGATAACAACCTCATGAAACGGGTGAGAAGGAAACTGAGGTCCAAAGAGGTGAAGTGACTTGCCCAAGGTCCCACTCTGAGCAAAGCCATGGCTTACTCCCAGTTTTTATTCCTATTATTCTGCCATCTAAAAATCAGTGGACTGTTCCAAAAGCTGAATATGTAGAGTGGAAAAACTTTTTAAAAAACAGGATAGCCTCAGTTTTTCTGGTAATAGAATGTAAGTACTCTAAATGATCAGTATATATCATACGTTATTATGGCTTGATATTATTCAGTTAGGCAATGAATAAAAATCTTAGGTCTGAAAGTCATCCAATATCATTTTGGTGAATCTAGGCATTAAGTTACTGGGTTTTTTCCTTATTGGAAGGTGAGGTAGTTACTATCGAGCGCTGCTTTGATGTTAGCCATTACCCATTGTGAGTGAAGACTTGCTGAAGTAAATTGTGTTGATTTAAGAAACCATTTATCAACCTCTTGGTGGCACAATGGGCCTAGAAAATTTTGGTGGTCTGCTTACTGTTTCTTAAGCAAAGAACAATCAGTAAAGCTGATTTGGAGGGCACCTGGGGACAAACAAGAGAAAAAAACATGTGAAAGGCCACGTGCCTGTGACTTTCATAGAAAATACTATTGGGTGATGACGAAGTATGTGATAGGGCAGCTCTGCTGAAAAGAAAAACCGTGGGTACGGGCAGATGAAGGGCACCAGGTGGGAGGTAGTTTACCCACCAAAAACATGCGATGTCAAAAAATTAAAAAAAAAACATGTGATGTTAAACCAATTACAGGGATTTTAGTGTCTTAGTTTTTAGGAAGGTTGGTTTTTGAAGCAGCCAAATTCCGGCTCGGGGAGACGCTGAGTTAAAATTTGAAGGACTATTTAGGTGTCTTTTCCAGGACTCAGAAGATCCCGAGGCGCCAAGAGTGCACGCCCCACACCTCACCCCAACCTCTTTCAGGGTTATTCTCACACTCAACTCCCTGGCCCGAAACCCAACTCTTTTAAATTGGATTACAGAGGTCCGGAGCCTACAACTAGCCTCCGATGTGTTCTTTTCGATCCTTTTTTCCTCCCCTCCCCAAAGAAAAAAATAACAGGGTGTGCCGTCCCTTTGCGTACCGCGGCCCCCATCCGAGGGGCGGGTCCTGATCCCGGCGGGCTCAGGCCCCGCAGCTTGGCGGGAGCCGGCGAGGGCGGGCCAGCGCGAGTCGGGGGAAGCCGAGCGAACGCTGCCGCGCGCCGCGCTCAAACTCGCGCCACCACCAGTTCACGAGCTGCGCCCCACCCTCTCCGTCACCCAAGGCGCCCAGCCAATGAGCGGGCCGGAAAGGCCGGGCCTGCGGGCTAAGCACTTGGAGGGGGAGCGGCGGGAGGGGGACGGGAAGTCGAGGGCGGGCTTCGCTTGATTGACAGCTCGCTCAAGCCAATCCTCCGCGAGGCTTCTCTTAGCTCCCTTCTCCGCTCTTCAGCTCTTCGTCCCACCTCCTCCTCCACCACCCCCCTCCTCACTCCTTTTTGACCCGCCCCTCTTCCCCTCCCCCACTCTGCGGGCAAATCGCTGCTGGAAAGAGGCGGGGGTCGAAGCGGCGGGCTCGTGTGGAGCCTTGAGATGGGACTGACGGGCGATCTGGCCAATAAAAGGTAGGCCGATGGCGCGGCTGTGGCTGGAACCGGCCAATGGGCGGGCGGCCTGGGGGCGGAGGCCCAGGTTCCAAACGCTCCGCGGCGCCATGGGCTGAAAACTCAACCGAGATGGAATCTCCCAGTCTGAACCGGTTTCAACCGGTTCCGAGTTTGAGGCACTAGGAGGAGGGGGAGAAGCGGCTGCAGCGGCCGCGGCAGGAGCAGCGGGAGCTACAGCATCAGCAAGAGCAACAGTAGCTACAGCCCCGGCGGCGGTGCCTGTTCCAGTCTTTGCTGCTGCAGTCCGTGCAACCACCCAGAGGGGGAGGGGGGAACCACCAGTCGCTGAGAAGCAGGAGAAGGGGGGAAAGTTTAGGCGAGCCTGGGTGGGGGGGGCCCAGCGCCGGAGCCGCGTGAGAGAGGGAGCCGTATTTTGGTAGGGGGGAGTCGGACTGCAACTGGCAGCAGAGCGTCCCCCGACCGTGTGGACTCTACACCCCCTACTCCTGCCGCTCCTGTTGCCGCCTGTGGCTGGAGGGTCCCCCGGGGGCTGAATCTTTGGGACTTGACCCCGTTCCCCTCCCCCTTTCCTCACTCCCCGGCCAGGCGGGAGCATTTATTCCACAGATTAATTCCCCTTTTGGGGGGGGGCGGGTGGGTGTGTGTGTCGGGGGGACGTTCCCTGAAATAGTAAATATTGTTGAGCTTTTTTTGCCCTTATCCTCTTGGTATTTTTAATTTCCTTTTTTAAGGTGGGAAAACTGTGAAACCCACCTTGATTTCCTCCCCTCTCCCCCTTCCCCACCTTTCCTCGCCCTAATCCCCTGACGAGGAAGGAAGAAGCAGTTGGTTCAATCTCTGGGTAAGTCGACTGTGTCTTCGGGGCCGAGGGTCGGGCGGCGGCGCGGTCGGGCGGGAGGAGGCCGGCGTGGGGCGCGGCGGCGGCCGCGGGAGGCGAGCCTGGGAGGCGGCGGCGGGCCCACAGCCGAGCCTGCGATTGAATGGAGCCGCTTCTGCCGCTGGGGGATGGAGGCGGGGAGGCGGCCGCGGGAGGGTAGCGCTTGCTGGGTCATTCGTGTGTGCGGGTGGCGGTGGAAGAAGGCGAGGGGCGTGAGAGTGAAGTGGGGCCCCGCGCGGGGGTGGAAGGGCTTCCCCAGCATCTGGGCTGGGGAGAAGTTGCGGTGATTTCAGGAACATCTCTGTAAATTATTAGGAGTGGAAGTTTCCAGAAATATTTAGTGCAGCAGCATTGAAACGTCCGCCTGCATCACGTGGCCCCTCGGTGGAGCGCTTGGGATCGGGGGAGGGAGGGGCTGCCGCGTCCCTGCTCCTCCTGCAAGGAACTCGGAATCTTCCTGGTTTTTGGCAGAGTAGGATTAGAAGTAGGAAAGGTTAGTTATTTTTCAGGGATCTGCAAATGGGGTTCCGTGCTGTAGTTTGTTTTCGGGGGCTTGAGCGTGTTAAGTGATCGAATTATTTACTGCTGGCATTGTACAGCAGATGATGCCGATTCTCCTTCATTCCGATGTCTCTTGAGTTTGGGGTGGGTGAGAGGAAGTGGTATAGTAGAGGAAGCTTTCAAGATTCGCCCAGCCCGGACCTCCTGTGATCACGCAGAGGCCATGCTGCATAGAGAATGGGGCGGTGAACTTCAGGCGCCTGCTCTAAATGCCTCCTCCGAGTATGGGCGGGGTGAGTGCGTGCTCCTGTATGCTATAGTTAGAAGTGCTGCAGATCGGTTCGGGTGGGAAGCGAGGGGAGGGCGGGCCTTACTGAGGTGTGTTTCTACTGAATGGAGGAGGCAATTGGCCACACACCCAAATAGCAGTCTCTCTCCTTGTAGCGACTTGTTTTTTTGACCTACTGTGTAGTTAACATTTAAGCAACGGTTATGATTTTCTGGTTTGGGGATGGGAGCTGGCAGTGTAGCTGCCTGCCTATTCAGTCTGAAGTGGCAGTGAAGGTATTTTGGTAGTCATTTGTAGAGTCACCACATTGCTGGGTAATCCCTTGTATATGCTATCCAGTGAGTGGATTTTAGGATTGAGTGTCCCAAGGAGAAAAGAAAGCGTTTGTGGTTTCACTTCTCTCGCTATGGCTGTTTGCTATCTGCCTGATTGTATATCTTAAGCGTGTGGGACAGTGCTGTTAGTGGAAAGAATGTTTTGTTTTGGAAGCTCTTTGATTTGGGGGACTAATTGTTCTTGGCATTGACCAGAAAGCCGCCATTTCTGTCCTACGTACAGTTCAAGAATAGGTAGGTCATTTCGAAGATAGCCGCTAGTTCTAAGGATGGCAAACTTATGTATTTAATACAAGCTTCTATTCTAAACCTGATTTTTCACAAGAATTTAGCTCGAAGGACTCTGTAAGGACCATATACTTGAAAATGAAACTTTACAGAGTCACTTTATTTTTTTATTTTGGCCATTCAATTATGATAGGGCTAAATAGAAAAGTTCGTTCAAATTTTAACCAAAAAAAAGTCGAAAACTTTTGATAACGTAGCTCTTGGTGCTTTGTGTACATTGCTTTTCAGCCTCAATTTTTAAGATTGTTCTGATCTTTTAAAATTGTATGGTACTTGAATAGGGGGAAATTTACCCATTTATTTGTGGAATATATATTTCCTTTTTTATATTAGTATTTATCCTTTTTTATATTAGTATTTAGATCAAAGATTTTTGTTGTATTTGTCACGTATTCTGTATTAAAAACATTTAAAAACTGCTGTAAAATATTTTGAAATCTTATCAGTTTTACTGTCTATGGATCAAGCCTTAAGAGGAATAAAAATCCTTGAACTATTTGTTTCTCGATTTTTACATTATATATAATAAAAAAATTAACTGACATGCTCAAGACTTCTAATCTGTTGTAATTGACATTATCAACTAAAACATTTGAGTTGAAATTGCTGCCATTATTGTTAAGAACATCTTTAAGCTGCTATAAAATGGCCAAGAAATAACATCTTTTTCCTATCAAGCTACTTTGTCCAGACACCATGTAATCAAATTAGCCACCCATTTCCTGATCCTGGAAGGTTTTTAAGAGGTGGAGAAGTGGAGATAACCATCTGATCTTGTTGGGTCTCCCAACAGTAAACCAGAGGTTCTTAGCCTGAGGTTTCTTGCATGGCTTTCAGAGTGTCCTGAATCTTCTGTAATTGTATACAAAATTGTGAGTGTTTTTAATTTGGCAGGAGCTATCATTTTCCTCGGATTGTAAGGCGTCTTGACCCAAAAAAGGTTAAAGAGTACTGATTTAGCCCGTCAGACTTCAGTGGCACTGGCTTGAAGAAAAAGCAGAGGAAAGAGTTTTATAATGCTGGGCAACAAAAATGTGAATGTGTGCCAGCACTTTGGAGTAGAGTCCTCTTAAAAGGATAACATTGCATATGAACCAGTAGGTTTTAGCCAGTACATTATTTGAGGTGAAGAAGCTCATTTTTCTGTTATGATAGAATTTGTTTTTGTTTGGGAGATAGTTGGCAAGCTTTTACAGCTTTTTACCTTGCCAGTGAATACCTGGAAATTAAAAAAAAAAAGTTGACATATTAGCATAAAGGTTTTTTTCTAGACTATATTCAAGGAATTTGTACACTTGTGATTTTAATCCCCAAGTTCATTGAGGGTTGAAAGAAACAAATATAGATGGTTTAATTGAGTGTAGAAACTTAAGTTCTGTAGAGGTTAAGGGTACTAGATTTGTTAGACAACTTGTTCCTGCTAATCATTGCTATATATATCATAGGAAAACTTGTATACCACGTTTAATTTTTAGCATCTTTCTGCCTTTTCAACATGTCTTAAAAATTTAAGGTAACATGAAATGAGGGGAAGTGAACTTTTACTTAACCAGAAGGCCCTGTTTAGGAGGGGGGAAAAAACATCCACTTGTACTTCATCTGTACTTAAAAATTTGAGTCAAGACTGGACTATGTCAATTTTTAGGGCCACAAATTCTTATTGATAGATTCATTTTAAAAACAGGGTAACGGTTTATAGTAATATTTTTCTGGGGTCTAAAAATAAACACTAGTAAAGTTGAATGGACCCTAATAACTAATGTGGTTAGGGAGTACCTAAGTAACTTAGGCTTTTATTTGCTTTTACTATCTCAGTTGTTTAGGTAAAGTCTCTTAAAATACTCATTAAAATATTTGTAAGAACATGGTTGAAGTAGAATAACTTGAGTAGAAAATTTTTGATTGATAATATCAAAACTTTATAGGCATCTTAAATTTTTTTCCTTTATTTTCAGTAATCTATGCCAGCAATTATGACAATGTTAGCAGACCATGCAGCTCGTCAGCTGCTCGATTTCAGCCAAAAACTGGATATCAACCTTTTAGACAATGTGGTGAATTGCTTATACCATGGAGAAGGAGCCCAGGTAAAGTAGCTGATCAAAACTTTATATAACATTATTGCAGTGTAACAAAGTTGTTGGGTTTAGAATAAAATTTTAAATTACAGCCTTTTAAAAAAATATTCCATAGTTTGTATTAAATTGAGATTATATATTAACTCTGAGAAGTGGTCTGGAGAAAGAAAATTGTGTTATGTGTTGACACAGAGTGGAATGTTTTGGAATATTATTCTTAGACTTGTTCTGTCCTCCTTAACTTAAGAAACCTTCACCTCATTTAATAACAGGTAGAGCCCAGTGTATTAAATGTTAAATGTTGTATGTACCTTATATATATATTTAATATATTTGGCATTAATATGGTTCTTCTATTTTTGGAACATTTAAATTACAGAAATACTTCACAGATATAAACTAGTTTTAAAAAATCTAACAATGCCAAGCATCTTTACATTTGAATTTTAGCACTTGTAAAAGTGCTACTGTAAGTGTAGGGAATTATCTTACACATAATCCATGTTTTGATCAGTTTAAAGTTTTGAGGGTTTTTTTTAACAGCCAGTTGAAAGATAGATGAGACAAGAATGTTTGTAAATTTTAAAATTGTATGTGTTACAAGAAACTGGACAGTCTTGAATCTTCACCCTGCGGAGCTAATCATGTAAAGAGTTTTAAATGAGTAAGTTTCTGTTACTGGATTAAAAAAATCTTTTAAGGTGATGTGATACATATTTATTAGTACAATACCATATCTTCAAGATCGTAATTTGTATTTGCATATTTAAACCCTGAGTGCTATCATACTTTTTAGAAAACCGAAAAGTGGCTATAGTAGTATCTTTTCATAGATACTACAGGAAGCATGATGTATAAATATTAGCATGTACATAAGTGTTTCCATTCCCTTCTGAAATCCAACATTATTGGTTTCACTATAATAAAGAGAAATTTTAAAAGGAAAAAGGGCCATGAAAGTTGTATGAGTGGAAAAAATTAGTCTGCAGTGATTTTTATAAGCTTGTTAGTCCAATTTTATAATCTTAGATGCTTTTGATCAGTGTTCTTGTCTCCAAAAGCATTCCTGAAAAAGTTATTCCATCCATGTTTATTACACTTATCATGTAGTTTCCTCGTGCTATGCATTCAACGTGGAACTTGAAGCTTCATTTCATTCTAACATGGATGTATAGAAAGCAGCTGCTTTTGGGAAAAAGTTTGAAAGTAGGGTTTAAATGCACGAATTAAGGTTGGGCTCAACTTTGAATATATTAGAAGCACAAGTCTGTAGCCATTAGGAAGATGGAAATTTAATTTTTTCATATCATTCAGCGACTACTGCTGTTTAATTTTTTTTTTAGCCTGGTTCACAAAATCTAAAAGTATGATGAATAAATGAACAGACCAGTGTTCTTCTAGGCTTATAACTGAGAAGCAGCAGTTACTTATTTATTTATTGTGAGGAAGATCGGCCCTGAGCTAACATCTGCCAATCCTCCTCTTTTTTGCTGAGGAAGACTGGCCCTGGGCTAACATCCATGCCCATCTTCCTCTACTTTATATGGGAAGCCTCCACAGCATGGCCTGACAAGCGGTGCATCTGTGTGCACCCGGGATCTGAACCGGCGAACCCCAGGCCGCCGCAGCAGAGCGTGCACACTTAACCACTTGCGCCACCGGGCCGGCCCCACAGCAGTTATTTTAATCATGAAGAATATGTTGTTGTAATACTGCTTTTAGTAATGTTTCACAGTATTGAGATTTAATGATTTAAATTTGACTTTTTAATAAAAATAGTTTTAGAACGGTGTTTATAAATATTTTCATCTATAAAGGCAAAATTAACTTTCCCAAAAATAAGAATTTTATGTCTAGTTTGCTCATGTGAGAAATCAGTTGCATAAAGATACTTAGCTGATATTTGTTATATCATAGATAAGGAAACTGAGGCTTAGAGCTTCAAGTCAGTTAAGTGTCCCTTTTCTAAAAGTTGTCTTTAAACTTCTAGTTTGGTCTATTTTTCATATACCACCTTTTTGGGGGTCTTATTTTGAATAAAAAGAAGTAGAAAGCTGTAGTGGAAGACATATTTTTAGTGTTAGGTGTCTTCATTTTATTCCAGTAAGTTTTCTAGTCATTGCTGTAGAGTCTCATCAGCAAAGTGTTACCTGCCTTGCAAGAGATGTAGGATCAGTGAGGAAGTATGTAAAGCACCTGTTGCGGTGCCTGATACTTGGAAGGTATTATGTTTAAAGGGTACTTTTGAAAGTATAATGAAGATTTAGCATATGTGGCTTAAACTCACTGTTTTAAAATAAGGCCTTTTTTTTTTTTTTTTTTGCCAATCTCATAAAATATTGGGAGATGTGCTAAAATGTGCCAAAATTGACAACTAGAAATTATGCTAATTAAACTTTTAAATTCAACTCTAGGTAGCCTAGCTTTTTTTCCCCCCAAAGCCCCAGTAGATAGTTGTATGTCATAGTTGCACATCCTTCTAGTTGCTGCATGTGGGATGTGGCCTCAGCATGGCCGGACAAGCAGGGTGTCGGTGCGCACCCGGGATCCGAACCCAGGCCGCCAGCAGTGGAGCGCACGCACTTCACCGCCAAGCCACAGGGCCGGTCCCAGCCTAGCTTTTTTAAAAGGACTGCATAACTTTGGAGGGGAAGAAATTATTAGAAGGGTGGCCTTAATCTGTAGATAAAACTTTAGCCTAGTTGGGTAGTATAGTAGGATATTTAGCACTGTAACATTAGCACTACTTTTCTGTTATAAGCATTTTTCTATTTTTAGCCAAGTGGGCAGCAGGGAAAAAAAAGATATGGAAGAGTTGGGTGTTTTCTCCAATATTGTGTTAAGTGTCTTGAACTCTTATTGCTTAGCAACAAAAATACTTTCACCATTCATTTGGTAACACAGGGAGATGCCAGATTTTCTCCCTCTTTAGTTTCCTTTTGTGTCTTTTTTTAACCCTTCGTGGAGTTTTAAGTTAATAAAAGAATATTATGTAAAGATAGTGGGATTAGGGCAAGATAAAGACTAGGATGCAAATACTAGAAGTAACTGTAGAGAGTAAAATTACAACTAAAAAGAAAGAACATGATTTACGCAGAGATTGAAATGGATGGTGATGGTGTGGGAAATATTCACTTAGGTGTAGAATGCTCATCACCTCAAAAGATCTGACAAAGCAGTATCTTGACCAAATAACTTTATACTAGGCATGGATCTTTGATATACCTTATCCTCTTGATATTTGTTACTATTTTATGTGCAAGTCTATATCTAGTTAGAAATGAATATGCAGTTAGATATTCTCGGGGAAAGAATCAAAATGTGCTTTGGCCTTGGATAATTCTCATCACTATTCTGTCTTTTATCAGTTAGTATATAACACAGTTATGAGTGCTTAAAGCTATCAATCTCTTAGTGACATCAAATCAAAAATATGTATAATTGTATTTTAAGAGCTTACACTCTATTTCTAACCCCAGACCCTCAGGGTGGAACCCAGGCAGCTAATTTTTCTTTTAAGATCTGTGGTGGTCCTGGTGGTATTGTCAGGGTACAGAACCACTACCTAACTTAGTGCGTGTGTATTTCTCAAAGTTTTCTTTTAAACATTAGGCAGTGGGCCGGCCCTATGGCTTAGTGTTTAAGTGCGCGTGCTCCGCTGCTGGCGGCCCGGGTTCGGATCCCGGGCGTGCACCGACGCACCGCTTCTCCGACCATGCTGAGGCCGCGTTCCACATACAGCAACTAGAAGGATGTGCAGCTATGACATACAACTATCTACTGGGGCTTTGGGGGAAAAATAAATAAAATTATTCAAAAAAAATAAACATTAGGCAGTGTACAGTGCTGGTTGATTAATGGGAAAAATTATGAGTGTGATATTGTATCTGCTACACGAGGAAAAGAATTCTTAACATCAAAGCCAAAATAGGAATAAGGTGTGTTTTGTTTTGTTTCATTTTGGTAAATTGGAATGAAAGCCAAGTTAAAGAAGATTATGAGGTGTCAGTGGCAGAGAAGGCTGAAATAAGAATGCTTCCCCCACCCTGCCTTTTTTGTGTGTGTGTGAGGAAGATTGGCCCTGAGCTAACATATGTTGCCAATCTTCCTCTTTTTGCTGAGGAAAATTGGCCCTGAGCAAACATCGTGCCCATTCTCCTCTATTTTGTATGTGGGACACTGCCGCAGCGTGGCTTGATGAGAGGTGCGTAGGTCTGCACCCGGGATCTGAACCTGTGAACCCCGGACCGTGGAAGCAGAGCCTGCGAGCTGAACCACTACGCCACTGGGCCGGCTCTTCTCCCCCACCCTTTTTGATGCTTTCCTTTTTATAACCTATAGAATTAAATCCTTGATCAAGTAAATTAGTCTAACAGAAGGGTGATTGGCAAATTTTAAAACCATCAAACTTTACTTTTTGCTTACAACATGTGATCAAAATAGATAAAAGGTAATTAGAGCCAATCCCGTTGAGCTACAAAAAAGCTTTTAAAGGTGAAAAGATTAAGCTGTTGCTTCTTGAAAAAAAAAAAAATAGAATTAACAGCCTTTGGTAAAATGTGGTGTTCCTATCATGTAAAAAACTATAATGGTTAAAATAAAGAAAGTAGATACATAATGTCAACATGGCTAGATCTTTAAAACTGTTGTCAATTCTACCTCAATAAAGCTGAGGGAAAAAACCTGTCAAATGGAAAGAGCAAATTGCAGAAGGATTTTTATAATATACTGTTTATATGAAATTTATTAACCACTCAACTATATTATTTATGAAATTCATACATATGCTGTGAAAATATGGACAGGAAAAGACACCAAATTTATGAAAGTGATTATCTCTAAAGAAAGAACAAAGGAAGGAAATGGCACTGGAGAATGGTATAAAGGTGACCTCCATAAGTTTTAGATCTTTTATGTTTAAAAGAAAAACAGACCCAAGTACAACAAAATTTTAACGTTTGTTGATTGTAACTGATGGCTACCTAGGTTTAATATTATTTCTGGGTTTGCATTTTAAAATTATGAAAGCAAAAAGGAAAGTTTGCAGGAAAAACTAGGATTCAATATATGAAATTAGAGGACTATCAGAGTGGGAAAAAAGGTGTTGACAGTAAATGTAAGAGACTGTTGTAAAAAGGTCTAAGGGTCTTAATGTTTTATATATACAGTCATGGCAGTCCTTAACGACGACAGGGATACATGTTGAGAAATGCATTGTTAGGCAATTTCATTATCGTACAAACATAGAGTGTACTTACACAGACCTGAATGGTATAGCCTACTACACACCTAGGCCGTATGGTACTAATCTTAAGGGACTACTGTGGTATATGCAGTTAGTTCTTGACAGAAACATTGTTTTGCAGTACATGACTGTATCTTATAGGTGTTTGAGATTTGTAGTCTTAGACCTAGTTTTTATCAGTCTTCCCATAAAATGTAATTTTAGAGATAGTTTGTTATAGAGATACCTTGGTGACTCTTGTAAAGCAGAGTATACCATCACATAGTTTATCTAAGTAGATGTGAATTTTATATGTTGCTTTTGGTTGATTGTAATTGGTGAGAATTCATTTATGTTAGAGTAGATCTTTCTTAGCATTGGTTAAATTTAAGTTTGGTTTTGAGAATATCACTGAGAACTCATTTATGTTAGAGTAGATCTTTCTTAGCATTGGTTAAATTTAAGTTTGGTTTTGAGAATATCAAATAAAGCAGATTGAAAAAAAAAGCTATTCTGTTTCAGAGGAATAAATATTCCCACTTTTATAATAGACACATTTTTATTTCTGTAAGGACTAATTATTTCTTGAGTGTTTCTGAAAGTTGATAGAATCACTGTCCTATTAGGATTTGTGCCTTGTACCATTTTAATGAATGATTCAAAAGAACAAGTGAACTTAAAGTTTTTTGTATAATATTTTAGCAAAGAATGGCTCAAGAAGTACTGACACATTTAAAGGAGCATCCTGATGCGTGGACAAGAGTCGACACAATTTTGGAATTTTCACAGAATATGAACACGAAAGTAAGCAAGTGGTGGTTTTAAAATCTGTTATTTCTTCTTTTCTTCCAGTCATAAACTTTGAGGAAGGTATCTCATTTTTAGTATTAGCGTTTGTTATCTCAAATCATTTAATATTGTTAACTTAATTCAAAATTTAGTCGTAAACATAGAATTAATTCTTGCAAATAGTCCTAAGAACTATGAATGGAGTTTTGTAATTGGGACTAGTATGCAAGGTGGCTTTTTTGTTGTGTTTTTTGTTTTTTTTTTTTTCCTTTTCTTTTCTTTTTCTTTTTCAAATATGTATACAGATCTAAGTAGCATAAATTCTGAATGTTATTCAGAGGTGAAACATGATAACATCAGAGGAACTATTTTGGGCAAGTAATCAATATAATACAGGCTAGGCACCTCCAATACCGTTTTGTGGGCAGTGTAAAACCCTATTCTGTGGTACCAATGTTTTTAATGGGACAGCACTCAGTTTTTATTTGCAATTGAAAATGTTATAATTCGGGTCCTTTTTTCTTGAGTTTGAACAGAAGGGTTGATCAAAATGTGTTTTGACTGTTTTAGGCTTGATGATTCACACTTCTCTTTAAACTGCCTTAAAGTAATAAAATACCATGCATGGCATTCTGTTTAATACACACAAGGTTTCCACTTGGTATACGTTGTGTTAAAACAGAAGATAGCCATGTTCACATCTGTTTCTGAAATCAGACTGTGTTAATTAACAGTTTTAAAATATTAATTAGTTTTGACATCTTGTAAATTTTAGGGCAAAAATACAGTCCAGAACTTCCTCAAAGTGCTAACCTTAAGTAACATAACAGTGTTTGCCTGTTTGCTTGCCTGGTAAATTTTGCTTTTTATACTGACAGACATTACTAATGTTTAAGTTGGTTTATCAACAGTATTTTTAAAAACTCAAATTTGTCTTGTGAAAAATGAGATGATTAGAGGAACAGAAAGAAAGCAACAGGTAAAGAATTCTTCAATTTACATAAATTACAAATGATTTGGTGCTAAATTTATGCACTATGACATTTGGCTTTTATGCAGTCATTTTTTTTTTCTTTAAAGATGTTAACACTACCTGATATTAATCATAATGTTCCATTATGTTGATTGCTTGTAATAGGAAGAAAAGGGGTGTCTTCCTGTGCAACTGACACAGCTAGGCTTTGACGGCAGGCCTCCACAAGGTCTACCCTTTTGATTCCCTTTAACTGAATTCTGTTCATCAATTGTTTTTGTTTCATGGGCGGTGGGAGGGGAAAGGGGAATTCAATGCATAAAATAAGTATTTCTAAGGGCTCAGTAGAAATTTCTACCATAGGGATCATTTCATGCATTTATTTTTTCATTTAGTCTTTGCTGTTATCTGTCCCTCATCTTCATAACTCAGCAGTGGATTTCTCAAGTCCTGAGATGTAAAGCAGAAGTAATAATTCTTCAGAATGTTGTTTGGATTATTTATGGATATCTCCAAAGGAGACATTCTTCCTTGCCCCTCGGATTTGACTCTCACTTCAGATTTTTTTAATCAAAATACTCTTTTTCAAGGAATATGAATTCTCCTCATATGTAGAGTCTTAATGTCTAGGGGACTAGATTGGGTTTTAGGACATTATGATGGTGATCTAGGTATTCCTTTGACCTAACTTGGGGAAAGCTCTTATTGGACTTCCTGCCTCAGCCCAGATGGCAGAAAGATGAAAATATGAATTATATCTTCAGCAGGCTGAAGCTACCTTTTTACAGTTATAAAAAGCAGTAGGGGTTAGTAAAATAGGTAATTTAGGTAACAAAGGTGTCATACATAAAGGAAGAAGTAAATGAATGTAACAGTAAAAGAAGGGGGAACATCCTTCAATTAAAAAGTATAAGCTGAAAAACATTGGCTAAATACAGTGAAGTTATCGTTAAGATTATTCTTACTGGTATATTTATGGTGGGTTTTATTTCTTAATTTTTTTTAGGGTCTTTTAAATTGATTGAAAATTACCGAAGAGTATATTTCATGTAGTAAGCAGTGCATTGTTTTGACTTACTAAAACTTTCTGACAGTCTGATTTCATGCTTATCAAATTAATTTAAAGGAAGTTTTTAGGGTAGTATGTTTTTTAAAGTTAATTTAGAATTTATTCAATCAGAAACTTAGCTTTTTTGCTTATTTACATTTTTCTGGGACCTAGACCTATAAAGAGGTGTAAATGAATAGAATAGAAAGCTTCCCTATTTACTGCTGATTATGAAATCTTTTGATGGCATCAAATTTGTAATTTCATAATTTTGCTTTGGCCTTGTTTTTGTTTTGGAAGTCTTTTAAGGAATGTTCTGCAAACGTAGGATTTGAGTTGAAATGGCAAAATTTTCCTGAAAAGTGTGAAATATTAAATGAAAGAAAACAGCAAAAACATTTACTGTTTGAGCACAATGTAGTTTGGGACAGTCTATATTGTGCTTTGGATAACGAGCATTCACATGATCCCTTTGGTTGAAATACTAATGCTCCTATATTTATTGTGTGATGACTAACCGTTTTAAAGATGAACTCTTATTCTCAGCCAAAACTTGCAATCTGAGGTTATATATCTATACATGAATGAGTTTACCTTTCAGGTATTGTAGCCGATCTTCCCTAATTCACCTAGTTGAAACATACCACAACAGTTTTGTCCCTTTTCTTCCTCCTGTCTATCCACACTAATTGGTCATAGTAATAATTTTGGGTAGTAACTCCTGTAGCATTAAATTGTTATAAACATTGTTGACTATTTAGAGTGAGTAATCAGCAGGAGGGACAAAATGGCTTGAAAGTGGTATCTGTATTTATTAACTTTCTTACATTTTTAGTTATAACTTTTATATTTAGGAAGGAATACCTGAAAGGTAGACACAGATTGCAACATGCATTTGTGTATTATTTTGACTGTGCACAAAAGTTTATCTTTAAATTAGTAGAAATAGCAACTATAAGGGTGGGCTTAAAATTTAAAATTAAACCCGTGGGCTGTCTTGCTGCTCCTTAAGTAACACACCAGTGATGTTTGTAAACACTTTCTATAGAAAGTATCTGTGACAATACTTTAATTCTTGGCCAAGAGCTTACAACTCCTAGAGGATGGTAGGAAGCTTGAGAGCATCCAAGCTGCTAAATTCTTAGGAGCCTGGTCGTGTTAAAGTACGTGAGCCTTTGAGCAGTCATTTATGTTGTGAATTCATATCTGGCTGCTACTTTTCCTTCTACAGATAAGCCCATTTGGCTGTTAAAGTGCTTTTTATTTGGTTCTTCCTCCTGGTGTGAGCATGTATAAACAGCAGGACGTTAAATAGAGTAGTAAACAATAAAATGAGGAAAATGCATGAAAACTCAGTATATGGGTGAATAGATCCTTGTTTAATATATGTAATTAAACTTGGTAGCATAATGTTTTTGAAACTTTAGATGTAAATGTGTGAATGTCTGTCCATTTGTGAATCCTGAAAGTTGCCAGTCTTACAGCGATATATTCACATGCTTCTGTTCTCCAATTTTCAGTATTATGGACTACAAATTTTGGAGAATGTGATAAAAACAAGGTGGAAGATTCTTCCGAGGAACCAGTGTGAAGGTAGGAAAATGTTTTAAAGAATTGTAAATTCAGAATTTTATTATTCCTGGCGTTTTTATTGTAGTTGAGTATTAGGGGAGGTGTGTTGAATCTTTAGTAGTTTTTATGCTCTAATGGCGATCACAGCTTTCATCATTTGGCAAGGCAGGTTCTGTTTATATTTGAGGGCCGGGGAGAAATAAGATTATCTTTTGGGGGTAGAAGAGGAGACCAGACTAGTTAAACTTTTTACAATAAATATTGTGGTGAAAAATAACGTATCAACTCATAGTTAATCTGGACCATGTCTGAGATGAATGAAATTTGAATATGTGCTCTTGTACGTTAAGTTCACCAGGCAGTGACTGACAAATAATGTGTATTGTAAAACGTGGAATAATCCGTAAATTTAACAGAGCAAAGGAAAAAGCAAGTTTTAAAAATCACAAGGCATGGGCCAGCCCAGTGGCTTAGTGGTTAAGTGCTCGCGCTCTGCTCCTGGCGGCCTGGGTGCGGACCGGGCGCGCACCGACACACTGCTTCTCCGGCCATGCTGAGGCCGCGTCCCACATACAGCAACTTAGAAGGATGTGCAACTGTGACATACAACTATCTACTGGGGCTTTGGGGAAGAAAAAAAGGAAGAGGATTGGCAATAGATGTTAGCTCAGAGCCGGTCTTCCTCATCAAAAAGGAGGATTAGCACGGATGTTAGCTCAGGGCTGATCTTCCTCACAAAAAAAAAAAATCACAAGGCTTTACCTTTTGAAATTCTGGGTGCACCTTATAAGAGGTTGATTTGTAAAATAAGAAAAGATGAGAAAATGAAGATGTAGTGATGCTTAGTATTAATATTTGACTTTTCCCTTTGTACTATCTTGGTAAAAGTAGTCATAGTTTAAGGAACCTGGGGCAGGGTTAGTCTCGGGATTCTTTCATGTAGTTACTTCCAGTTTTCACATAACTGTCTTTATTACCTACTTGAAATATCTTGTTTAATTTCTGAAAAATATAAATAGAGGTCTGGACTTTATAATGGGGAGTATACTACCTCTGGTGGCATTTTCTTCTGTTAAAATATGTTCCCTTTCTTTGACTATTGATCTTTAAGATGTTGTCTTTCACCTGCTTTTTTATGTCATCTTTATGGTGGGATAGTGACCTAGATTTACTCAGCTAGTCTGATTTAAATCTTGACGTCTTCCTAGCAGGTTTAGAGGTGAATAACACAGTTTTTAATGTCAATATCCTTAATAAACCATAAGCCATAGATTAAGAATGATAGTGCAGGAGGAAATAGTGCCTCCAAAAGAGGTTCCTATTTATTTAAATGTTTTATTTTGAGTTGAAACCATTTTAGATCAAGTTCTGTGACCTCAGGAATTAATAAGTACAGTTTGACTGTGTTGCCCAAATAGAGTCTTCATACTTCATCACTGCTCTTCAGGGACTCGAAGTGCAGTCCTTGTTCCTTTACTGCTTTTGTTTTATATATGTGCTTTTAGCCTCAGATTTAACTTTGGCCATGGCTTACCATACCAATAAAAAAATGTTTAATTTTTTACTTCCGTACCATTTTACTGTAGTATAATTTAAGTCCCTCTTTTGTTTCTAAACACCTAAACCTCTGCTTCTTACACAGATGGATTGTACAAGATGATCCTCAAAGATCTTTTCCAGCTTTAAAATTAAACAATTTAAAATGATCAAATTTTAAACTGACTAGCTTATCAAAGTCATGGTTGTATTTGTTACTGAAAAAATTAGAGGCTAAAGGTCTCCCTGAGGATTTGACGTTTTTAGCTTTCTGCATGAATGGGAATGGTATGTTTTGGTTTTTATCATAAAGTCACAATAGCTGCCATATATTTATATGTAAGTATCAAATACACACATATTCCAGGGGGCATAAGACTGTACTTTTGAAAACCTATCATCTTTGAAAAGGTGATTATTCTGCCTGACTTAGGAGAATTCTTTTCTATTCATGTGTTCCTGTTCTGTGTTGGCAAGTTCTTTCTGCAAGCAATATTTATTAAAAAACCATCTATCAGAATCACCTTTCCCCCTGGGTTTCCCCTCAACACTAGTGATAAGATTAAGTGGGGTGTAAACTAAGAGTACCTGAAGTTACTCTATCACCCACATATGGTTGCCATTGTCAATGAAGTCATACATGGAGGAAAAAGTGTGGTATAACTTCCAGGGTCTTGCAGAGGCTCATTATTAGAAGAGCATGTAAGGTGGCTCCCAGAGAATTGTAGTGAACTTTGGATTTAGAGATGCAACAGCAACTTTGCGTGATGCGTTTTACATACATGATAAAAACATTTATGTAAAAAAGAAATAATATGTGACCATTAAATTAGGTTATATATAATGAATGCTGCACGTGCTAAAAGAAGGGAGTGATGATCAGGTTGGGCCCTTTGGACAAGCTCATTCACACAAATGTCAATGCTTGATGTGTTTTAAAGGAAAGATAGGTTTGGCTGCACAAACAGCAAGCCAAAATAAGTTTTCTTTTTTTCTAATCTGGCATTTCTTTTATGTGCTTTCAGGTTCTTGTCCATAAGCATATGTTAATTTTCACGTATTCTTTCAGGGTAATGGCATTTTCAATTGAAGCCTTCTGTCTAACGCACTTTGTCGGGAAAATCCCTGACAAGTCAGCTGGGTTAGACGTCTAGAGGTCTCTTGCTATTTGTTCCCTTAGTGTATCCTGTGCCAGTAGATCACAGATGAATAAAATTTTAATGAGCAAAGACATAGATAATAATTAGCCAAGTAAGGACATTAAAAAAACACATTTAATTAAAAGATTTTAATGAAAAAAGAGCAAGCGAGATGGAACTTCATAATGGGACATTCTAATAAATTTAGATTTATGTAGTACAAAATTTACTACATTGCTCTGGTTTTTATCCTTTTGCTTTAGGCCAGAAAATTGTTCCTGGGGCCAGCCCAGTGGCGCAAGTGGTTAACAAAAAAAAAAAATTGTTTCCATTTGGTGTTGTTCCCCGCCGCCCCCCACCCCCATAACATTTATCACACTTGGCTGTCATTGTTCGTTTTCCTCACTTTTCCCTCTGTCTCCCAAAATATAAGCTTAATGGTGTCAGGGGTCAGAAAATGTCTTTGTCTTTATTGCATTTTTTTGTGTGTGTGTGAGGAAGATAGGCCCTGAGCTAACATCCGCCAATCCTCCTCTTTTTGCTGAGGAAGACTGGCCCTGGGCTAACATCCATGCCCATCTTCCTCCACTTTATATGGGACGCCGCCACAGCATGGCTTGATAAGCGGTGCGTCGGTGTGCCCCCGGGATCTGAACCGGCGAACCCCGGGCTGCCGCAGCAGAGCACACACAGTTAACCGCTTGCGCCACCGGGCCAGCCCACTCTTTATTGCATTCTTATTGCTTGGTATATAGGTGTTCGTTCAGTGTGTAATGATTCGGTTAATGAATTGCTTATTATTGAGCTGGTGTCCCCCAACTTACTTCATTCCTCTACTTTAAGGGCCTATTGACTTTCTAAATACTTTTGCCCTTATATTTAATTGATATCTTTGAGGTTAAGTTGTGAAGTAAATATTTGCATAGATGGGTTATTGTAGGTCAAGACTAAATATTTTTGGCTTAAGAAAGATGAAGAGGAAATATTAATATGTGAAGTAGAGTAATTTCCAAATAGGGAATAGCTGGTAGTCACTGAAGTAATTAAAGGTAACGCTTAGGATTGTCAATAGTGTTGATTATCTATCTTGGTTGCACATCAACTTTCATTATCTAGGTAACCCCCCCCTCCCTTCTTAAAAATAATTTTTGTGCTTGGTTTAGAAAATGCAAACCATAAAGGGGGGGGGTGAGGAAGATCAGCCATGAGTTAACATCTGTTGCCAATCCTCCTCTTTTTGCTGAGGAAAATTGGCCCTGAGCTAACATCCGTGCCCATCTTCCTCTACTTTGTATGTGGGACGCCACCACAGCATGGCTTGATAAGCAGTGCATAGGTCTGCACCTGGGATCCAAACCTGTGAACCCTCGGCCGCTGAAGCAGAACACGTGAACTTAACCACTAAGCCACTGGGCTGGCCCGTGTATTTTTTTATGTAAACCATAGGATCATGTTTTAATCTGTTAAGGCATATGGTTTAAGGCATATGATCATTTCATTTCATGAGATAGGAACTTGCTGATATTGAAAAGAGGAGTGGTGAATTTATGAAGAAAATAGTTCAAAGTGATAAAGTCATAATTGGACATTTTTGAAGTTTGGGTGCTAACAGTAGGGCATTTAAAATTTCCTAATTGTGCAGGTTCTGTGTCTTAATTTATAGAAAGTTGACAGACCAAAGCTGATGACCCATAGGGTTTTATTCAGTGCTTTTCTTTGGAATGAGGCACATGGTACATTTATTAGTATGATCTTGCATAAGTTACTTTACCTGTTTGAATCTTGACTGTCTTGCAGGGTTATTAGGATGTGATGTAAGAGGTAATGTGTGTCAAGCGCTCTGTACTTCTAGGTGCTGTGTATGAATAAACAGCATGTGTGTTGCCCGCCTTTTTCCACAAAAATATCTCCAGTTCTCTCCACTTCATCAAATTACCATATACTAGTCTCAGGTTATATTGAAATTTCTGCAATAGCTTCCTAACTAGGTTCCTGTTCCTTATAATATATTCATGAAGGATTTAGCATGATATTTTTAAAACAGAGAACTAACCTGGTCACTACCATACTTAAGATCTCCCATTGTACTGGCGATGACATGTTTAATGTGTTGCCTTTAACTGATACTGGCTTTTAAGAACTGTTTGCATTGGCCCTCTTTTTATATAGCTTTATTGAGGTATATTTGACATACACAATAAACTGCGTGTAGTAAAGTGTACGATTTGATTAGTTTTGACTTGTGCGTGATACCCATGAAACCACCACTATAATCAGTGAGATCTTCATTTCTGTGATTACCTTGTCCTTTACCTCCCACCCCCCTACCCCAATCTGCTTTGTCACTCACTTGATTAGCTAGGGGTAGAATGGCTGGATCATATGGTAGGTGTATGTTTAACTGCCCAGTTGTTTTCCAGAATGGTTGTATCATTTTACAGTCTCACTAGCAGCGTATGAATATGCTCGATGCCCTTGCTGAAGCTTGGTATGGTCAGTGTTTTTAATTCTAGCCGTTATAGTGCATATATAATGGCATCTCATGTGGTTTTAATTTGCATTTCCCTTATGACTAAAGCTGTTGAGCATCTTTTCACATCATCTCTATATGTATATATGCTTATTATTATAAGTTGATACTGTTAACTCCCTATCGAACAGAAATGGTTGTTGTTTCCTTTGTTGGTGATTTTGAAAAGAAAGTTTTTGAAAAGAAAGTTTTGGGGCTCTTAAGCCCTTGTGTCTAAAGCAAATCCATGAGAAGTTCCTTTTTTATTTCTCCCATAGAATGTAATGTTTGAAATATCAGTCTAATCTCAGATTTGACAGGTGCTCCTTTTTGTATATTTTTGCCGGTTTTATACCATGGTGGGATAATAAAGGGAAGATAATTAATACTGATTAAATATACATTTTATATCTGAAAAAACAAGGCAGTATTTTCAAGATGTTCTGTTACATTTCAGCATCATACATAATTGACAGAAATTATTTTCCTACCACTTCTGGTTAAGGTAACAATTTGGTCCCTCCAAAGTCTCCTAATTATCTGGGACTTGCAGAAGAGGTCTTGACTTGAGACCTAACAATGCCTAATCCTTCGCTTGCATCCACCTAACAGTAGGAGACAGGAACCACTTATAGACAGACTATTCTAAGTGTATAATTCACTGTCAGTAAGTACATTCACAATACTGTGCAACTATCATCACTATCCGTCTTCAGAATTTTTTCATCATCCCAAATTGAGACTGTACCCATTAAACATTAACTACCAATGACACCCTCTCCCCAGTCCCTGTTAACCGCTGTTATAATGTCTGTCTCTATGAATTTGCCTACTCTAGGTAACTCACAAGTGCAGTCTTACAATATTTGTTTTTCTGTCTTGTTTATTTCACTTGAGGTGTGTTTCCAAGGTTCATCTATGTTGCAGCATGTGTGAGAATTTCATTCCTTTTTAAGGCTGAATAATATTCCATTGTATGTATATCTGTTTTGTCCATTCATCCATGTATAGGCATTTGCATTGTTTTCAGCTTTGGGCTATTATAAATAATGATACTATAAACTTAATAAAGTATTAATTGCTATATGTCTTTCAGAATTCTTGTTCAGTATTTATTTGAGGCCATAAAGCCTTTTAATGATGAATGGGGGCTGGCCCCATGGCCTAGTGGTTAAGTTTGGTGTATTCCACTTTGGTGGCCCAGGTTTCCTCAGCAGGGACCTATACCACTCATTGGTGGCTGTGCTATGGTGGCAACCCACATAGAAAATAGAGGAAGATTTGGCAACAGATGTTAGCTCAGGGCGAATCTTCCTCAAAAAAAAAAAAAAAGATGAATGTTTTTTATAGATGCATTCCTCTTAAAATTACTACACATGCAGGCAGTAAGTTAATCTGATTCTAGCCTATCTATGGAAGCCCTATGTTAAGAACCCCCAGTTTTGAATTGTTTTTAGCTATTTGTCTCTCCTTTTGCTATTTGTTCTCCCAAGTATTTCCTTGGCCTTGAGTGAGGAGTAGGAACGATATTCTGGATTTCTTTGGACAATAAGGTAAAGAGGACAGATAGCTATATTTTAGTGACTGTCTTTCTGATGATCAGTGTTGGTGGTTTAAATGGACAGGTGTTTGTAATATAGGACACGGGAAAAGAGCCTTTCACTTATAAGTGGGTTTGATGGAAGTATGTACCAAGTAGGCATTTTTATAGCTTATAGAGGAAACAAATATTTAAAGTGAAATTGATTGGATACCTGCAGAATGGTTGGATACTTGCAGAATGGTTGGAACTGGATTGAACTCAGTTTTGCCTGTTCGTAGCTTTACTTTTGTAGTAGTATGTTAAGGCTTTCCGTTTTCTGTGTATATGAAAATTAGCCACTGTGGGAGAGAGGAATTGGAACGTGCAGGTTTTTTACAATTTGTCTAGACACATTTTTCTCTTAATAGGTAGAATCCTGTATTTGGTTGAAAACTTACTGCATTGCAGTCTGCCACTGACTAGATAAGATACTAATGTTGGTTTAAATTTTGGAAGTAGGGCTTTTGCTTCTGTGGGAATATTGCACCATTTGTATGTTGTAGTCCGTGTTAGTAAGTTCTCATACTTTGAAGGGTTTTGGTAAGTTCTCATATTTTGAAGGGTTCTCATATTTTGAAGATTTTGCAAGATGATGTGTAACTTTTAACTCAGGATGGGATTTTACATCTCACCTTTTTAGCTAGCTAAAGTTGATACTACCACTTACAAGTTTATATTGACTATTTGACATTGCTTTGTTTTTATTTGAAATGAGGCTGTCAAAGACATTTTTCTTGACATTGAGAAAATAGAGTTGTATTATAAAAGATAAACGCATAAACTCTTGATTTGGAAAATTTAAATATCATAAGCTGCCTTCCAGTGTCCAGGCGTTTTTATACTAGTGTATCTTGTTTTGAAGAAATTCATACATGGCTGGTCTTTTTTTAAAAAATAGCCTTTTTCAATAAATAGTTTGAAGGTTTAGTTTAAAAACTTTGGAGGTGAATTTTTTGTTCATAGTGAGAAGAATAGGATGGGGGGGCTAAGGATATAAGTATGCTAAGTCATTGTATGAATCCTTTGAAAAGCTCGATGACTTAGTAACCATATAAGAACATAATTGCACTTGTCAAAGACATACAAACTTTGAGAACTCTTCAGTGAAATGTTGATTTTTTTTCCCCCCTTTCTTTCTCTTTTTTTTTTTAAATTATAACTATAAAGTTTTCCTGATTCCCAAGGAAGGGCTTAGAAAGCTGCTGTAAGAGGGGCCTGGCCCCGTGGTGTAGCGGTTAAGTGCGCGCGCCGCTGCTGGTGGCCCGGGTTCGGCTCCTGGGCGCGCACTGACACACTGTTTGTCAGGCCATGCTGTGGTGGTGTCCCGTATAAAGTGGAGGAAGACGGGCACTGATGTGAGCCCAGGGCCAGTCTTCCTCAGCAAAAAAGGAGGAGGATTGGCATGGATGTTAGCACAGGGCTGATTTTCCTCACCAAAAAAAAAAAAAAAAAAAAGCTGCTGGAAGAAATATCCCAGCTTCTTTACATATACTTTCTGAATAATTTCAAACAGAAAATTTCGGATTAATACAATTTTTACTGAATCAGTCTGTAAAGGTAGTACCTTGTTTTAAGAAATTTGTTTTACATAAATTTCACTTTTGCAACTGACAGGCTCTAATTCACTTGACACAAAGAATAAGAGACAACAGGAATATATCATTTTCTGTCAAATCTTAGATAAGTTTTTGTGAAACAATCTCAGAAGCTCAGCTTTTTCTGCTACTTGTAAACGTTTGGCTTTTCTACCTTGATATGCATGACATCATTGCTGTATTTTTTTTAAGGTACAATTCACAATTGTAAACCTATTCTTAATCAAGCTGCTTTTGTTTTTAAATTTTGGGTAAACCATGGAAAAGGATTTGGAGGAGTTATGGTACTTGATCAAATAAGCTCTGTACATAGCAGCAGTGATCAGAAAGCTGTTTGTTTATAGTTTCAGGGCCGGCCCCGTGGCTTAGCGGTTGAGTGCGCGCGCTCCGCTGCTGGCGGCCCGGGGTTCGGATCCCGGGCGCGCACCGACGCACCGCTTCTTAGGCCATGCTGAGGCTGCGTCCCACATACAGCAACTAGAATGATTTGCATCTATGACATACAGCTATCTAGTGGGGCTTGGGGGGGGGAATAAATAAATAAATAAAACACTTATTTATAGTTTCAGTGCTTTGAAGGAATAGAAGTACTGATCATCGTAGAGTGACGTTACATTGAGACTGCGAGAACCTTTCGGTTTTTTTACTACTTTTTATTTTTTTCCTGTTTTCATCTTTTACCCTTTGCTCTATCTACAGGTGAATTTCAGAAACCTCTGACAAGAGGGAGATGATACTTAATTGATTTAGTTGGTAACAGAAGAGTTGAAGGATCTGTTTGATCCTGTTTTCTTATTCCCTGAGGCTGAGAAAAGCCTCCAAATCATACACATTCCAACAAGAGGCAGCAAAGTAGTTTTAGACATTGTCTTGTTCCTCATGACAGATTTAGAAGAAAACTACTGAATCTCTTACTATATGGTATTGTCAGTCAGTCAATCTGAGAGAGTAGGCTGTATTTTTGTTTTTTTGTTTTTTTTTTTTAATTGGTCTTTTTTTTTTTTTGAGATTTTATTTATTTTTTCCCCCCAAAGCCCCAGTCGATAGTTGTGTGTCATAGCTGCACATCCTTCCAGTTGCTGTATGTGGGACGCGGCCTCAGCATGGCTGGAGAAGCAGCGCGTCGGTGCGAGCCCGGGATCCGAACCCGGGTCGCCAGCAGTGGAGCGCGCTCACTTAACCACCAAGCCACGGGGCCGGCCCTGTTTTTGTTTTAAATTGTGTGTTGCCTATATTAAGAAGTTTCAGAGGGATGCTTACTCATTATTTTTTTTAGAATTGCCCTTTTCTTTATTTTGGGGGGGCCTTAATGATAGTAATTTATGTGTAAAGAACAGAAGGGTCAGCAGTACCGGAATTACGTTTTGATTAGATCTAATGAATATTAAGGACATTGAGATTGTTGTGTGGGTGACCCTAAATAATGGGTATAATTTAGTTCTCATTTTCAAATAAATTTGATTTCCCTAATTGTTTCATTTTTTTAAATCACCTCATTAAAACTAGACTTGAGGGCCGGCCCCATGGCTTAGCGGTTAAGTGCGTGCGCTCCGCTGCTGGAGGCCTGGGTTCGGATCCCTGACGCGCACCGACGCACGGCTTCTCCGGCCATGCTGAGGCTGTGTCCCACATACAGCAACTAGAAGGATGTGCAACTACGACATACAACTATCTACTGGGGCTTTGGGGGGAAAATAAATAAATAAAATTATTTAAAAAAAAAAAAACTAGACTTGATTTTGTGTCCACAAAGCCTCTTCTTACTTTGAAATAATTTTAGACTGTACACACAGTGCCCCCAGAAAGTGCAAAATGGACTTAAAACTTTTAGTTTATCCTAATATTAACAACTTACACAACCGTAATAAAATTATCAAAACCAAAACCGGAAAATTATCATTTGTTCACTACTAGTAACTGGTCGCTACTATTAACTGAACTGTAGACCTTAATTCAGATTTTACAGGTCTTCTCTCTAGTGTCTTTCTTCTGTTCTACATTTCCTTGAGTTGTATCTCTTTAGTCTCCTGATCTGTGACGGTTCTTAATTCCTTTTTGATATGTCTTTGACACTTTTGATGAGTTCTGGTCATTTATTTTGTAGAGTATATTTCAGTTTAGGTTTTTCCGTTGTTTTCTCTTGATTAGACTGAGGTTCCATGTTTTTTGGCAAGAATACCACACAAGTAGTGTGTTCTTCTCAGTCCACCATACCAAGGGGTAGATGATGTCAGTATGTTTATTCATTTATTAACATTTATCAGTTGGTTATGATGGTGCCTGCTGGTTTTCTATTTACAAAAGTACTATTTTTCACTTTGAAAGTGATAAGTATTTTGAGGAGATAATTTGAGACTGCAGATATCCCATTTTTTCTGAAAGGTTTGCCCATTCGGCTTAGCATTCATTGGTGGATTTTGTCTGCAACAGTTAGTATTGTGGTCTCTGCCAAATGTAGAACTGACTTTTAAAAATGTAAATGACATAGTTTTCATTAGATTTTATGTGCTTGTATATAACTATCAGTTAAGAAATTTTTGGCACTTGGCAGTTTTTGGTGGGAGGAATTGGGAAGATTTTTGTATGGATAGTAGATGATATTAGGAAATTGTTAATAATTTTATTGAGGTAACATTGGTTTATAACATTATATAAATTTCAGGTGTACATCATTCGACTTCTGTATAGACTGCATCATGTTCACCACCAAAAGTCTAGTTGCCGTTTGTCCCCGTATACATGTGCCCCTTTATCCCTTCCACCCTCCCTCTACCTCTTTCCCTTATGGTAACCACTTACCTGTTCTCCATATCTGTGCATTTGTTTATCACCTGGCAATTTTTTAAACTGTTTCTTACGCCGTGAATATTGATACTACTTAACATTACATTTTCAGGTGATAAATAACTCTCATTATATGGCTTTATTGTACTAAAACTTTTTGTCCAAATTAAGGAAATTATTTTCATAAATAGTTTTTTTTTAAGGTTGTTTTGTTTTTATTTGGGACGTTATAGGAAATGGCCAGTTTCACCATAATAAAAATTATCTTCAAAGTAGCAATGAAGGGTAACCAAAGGGTAAAAGTGAATTTAATACTTTACCACATGAAGATTACTATATTAAGGTAGTTTTACAGTCAAATAAGCATTTTGTTGCCTTCAAGTTAGCTATATTTCCTGCATATTCTTATGGATAAATTTCCTACTAAATCCCTTCTCAATGAAAGTTTGAGTCCAGTGCTCCAGATTTATTAGATGAGACTTGGGACACACATTCCGCAAACTCTTATTTGTATTTCCCAAATCCAAGTAGCTCTGAAAATTGAAAATCTTCATAATTCCTTTGTGGCAGAGCTTAAACAGATGTGAGACTAGTCATTTATTCTCTGTAGTGGGAAATAATTTGGTTAGGGATCCTGCATCAGACCCCTTGTGTGTGTTAATGTAGGTACACCACAATATTTTAAAATTTAAGGGGACTTATAGTAGATGCTCAGTAAATTCTGAGAGATGCAAATTAAAATCAAAGGCATGAAGTCTTAACTGTTCAAAGAATAGATTGTACTATTAAGGTATCCTTAAATAAAGAACATTACAAACAAAAACTTTCTTCTTAACTCTATTTTGCCTACATTGTAGTGGGGAAGAAGTTAAAATTGTATTTCCAGGATTAGCTTAATGTTATAATTAAAATAAATTTGAAAAGGATAATAACATCTGACCTTGATTTATAAATACCTTACATAAACTTCTTATTTATAATGCTTACAAAGTTACATCTTCAGAGTTTTTGTAATTTTAACTGATAAAAATAAGTTGTATGTGTTTATTTAAATGAACATGTTAGTCTCTTATATTTTTTATTTAAAAATTACAGATTGGTATGCTTGACTGGTATAGCACTAGAATATCTTAGAAGATATAATTTGTAATTGTTAAACCTATATTTTGTAAAGGCTAACAAAAAATTAAAAACATAAAGTAGTAGTACACTAAAATGGTTAGCATTTTTCAAAAATGCCAGCATTGGTGGTGGGATTGGGGTGTGTTTATCTGGCTTTACTCTGCCGTTCCCCTCCCCGGGGTTTTTTGTTCCTGAAGATTTATTAGCATGCTATAAAAGTGTTAAATAATTTTTTTAATAGGAATAAAAAAATACGTTGTTGGCCTCATTATCAAGACGTCATCTGACCCAACTTGTGTAGAGGTAAGAGCTTTTTTGAAGATTATTGTGAGAGTATAAAATCATTTAAATATTGATTCCGACTTAAACCTACTTCTTTCACAGACATGCAAACAAATATGCACAGACATTTACAACAGATTGCAATCGTTTTCTCTTGGGGATTGCCTATGCTTATTTTATTTATTATACCTATTTTAGGCCCTCGTTTAATCAAAGCTTTTTTCTTTTCTTAGAAGGAAAAGGTGTATATCGGGAAGTTAAATATGATTCTTGTTCAGGTAAGCTTTTACTTGATTCACTGTTTTCCTCAGAAGAAAATGCTTCAGTTAGGCTGATTACTTGAGCAAAATATTCAAACCTACTGCATTGAATATCGAGTAACATCTTGCAGAAGTAGTGATGGTCGTCTTTACAGTAACTATAATAGTTAACCTACTGTCTAGCATTTGAAATTGTTAATTGGCTGTGGAAGGAAACATCAAGTACGGTAAACTCATTGCTTCCATGGCTCCAGTATGGATTGGACTCATTAAAAATGCTCATTTGCCTGGTACTGTGCAGGTTTCCTTTCCATGTCAGCTATCTCAATCTTAATTCGTAAATCATTTCCTTTGAATTCAGCATCCCATTAGTTGATCTCTATACTTAGTCTGTTTTTCAAACTTTCTGTGTAGTCTAACTTTAGAAATTTTATATTTACCTATTTTTTTTTCATAATACATCAAAAATTTTTCCTGAGAACAATAATTGGCATGTGAGGAAAAAATTGATTTTTCTATTTAATAGGTTTTGAAAATATTTGGGTTTTCACTAAGTTACGCTGGCTTTTATACCCAGGACTTTTGTTGTTAGCCTGTCTCTGAATGAGATGAGGGGAGGAGTACAAGCAGTTACTTACTTACCTCTTACTAACAGGTACTATTACAGTATATCTGGTTGGGAAATCCCTAGTATACAAAATAAACAGTACAGGCATACCTCAGAGATACTGTGGGTTTGGTTACAGACCACTACAATAAAGTGAATATAGCAATAATGCAAGTCACAAATTTTTTAGTTTCCCAGTGTATATAAAAGTTACGTTTAGGGCCGGCCCCGTGGCTTGGCGGTTGGGCGCGCACACTCCGCTGCTGGCGGCCTGGGTTCGATCCTGGGCGGGCACCGACGCACCACTTCTCCAGCCATGCTGAGGCTGCGTCCCACATACAGCAACTAGAAGGATGTGCAGCTATGACCTACAACTATCTGCTGGGGCTTTGGGGGGAAATAAATAAATAAAATTTAAAAAAATAAAAATAAAAAATAAAAGTTACGTTTATATTGTAGTCTATTAAGTGTGCAATAGCATTATGTCTAAAAAAACAATGTAAATATCTTAATTTAAAAATACTGCTGAAAAATGCTAACCATCCTCTGAGCCTTCAGTAAGTTGTAATCTTTTTACTGATGGAGGGTCTTGTAAAAAAACACTATGAGCACAATAAAGCAAAGCACAATAAAACGAGGTGTGCCTATACAGCCTTTAAAATCTAATACAGTCCATTAGGCTTTCAGTCAAAGATGATTCTATCCCCAATTGTAATACCTCATTTCATCCAAATTTATATGTCCAAATTCTACTCTATATCAAGGCCCAGATTCCAGCCAAAGAAAATGTCTTTCCCTAGCCATCACTTTTTTATCACTCAGAGTCAGATCTTTCAGTTTTCTAGGATAATTTGCACATATCAATCCAGCAAATATTGATACGCATACACATTAGAGCCAGATTAGACCAATTTTGCTAATTGAGGGGAGTCATGGGGCATTTGAGACAGGATTTTGTCTGTGTTGTGCTTTTCTACCCAGTGTATTCTCTAGAGGGTGGCACATTTCCTGTCTTAGTCAGGGGGGAGAAAATGAAAAGTGGTTGGTATTTGCTCCTGCTTTTAGTATCACACAATTTCTTTGAAGTTTGTTTTATTTGCCGTTGACAAGTGAAATGAACTTAACACTTTCTGTCTTATCTTAGATACTGAAACAAGAATGGCCAAAACACTGGCCAACTTTTATCAGTGACATTGTTGGAGCAAGTAGGACAAGTGAAAGTCTCTGTCAGAATAATATGGTCATTCTTAAGCTCTTGAGTGAAGAAGTATTTGATTTCTCTAGTGGACAGATAACCCAAGTGAAAGCTAAGCATTTAAAAGACAGGCAAGTAATTATTTTCTTTTAGAATTTTTAAGGAACTGTGATTGTTAATAGGTTAAATTACTTTTAATTGTTTTTGAGTACAAGTTTAAGTAGTCTTAAAGTGGGCCTAATATTCCAAATCTGGAGCTTTGAAAAGTATGTGGTGTTAAAGATAAGGTGTCATACTTCCTCTTTGACAGCAGAATAACTTCATACATATCATGTGAAAGGAATATAGGTTGAGAGTTCCCAGAAACCTCTTTGGGATCTGTTTTATATGGTGACTACTTAATTATAGGTTCCAAGGAAATGACTTATGTCCAAGTGTCAACTGAATTCCTAAAAGTCCTGCGTCTTGTCAGTTCCCCTACAGTTAACACTAGGAACTTGGGAGACTTTGTTTTCTTCCACTTAACTAATAAAAATTTGTTCTAGTCATTAGGGCATAGCAATATTTTACCTCTATACCTTTATGTATTCAAACTAGCTTCAGAATTTATAATTTTTTCTTCTGGTTTGGTGTACTATAAACACATTTTAGGATTGGAGGTATATCTAATGCCACTTCTTATTTTGGAGAGTTTTATTTCAACTATCTTGATTAAAAAGACTAAATTGATTGAAATGATTCAAATAGAGTAACAATAACAAAAAACCCAAACCTCCAAGAAAAGAAACTGTTCTTTATAGTAGTCTTTATAGATAAGTTTTAGAAGAGTGATATTTTGCATAGTTTTAATAACTTTGTCGCTTTTGATGGAGTTATTGATATTTGTGTGTAAATACAAATAATTCAAGTATTTAATGACCTGATTGCTGGCATTTTTAATAATTTTTGTTAGTATGTAAATATGCTATTCATCTCTACGTGTCTTCTAAGCTGATCACTTTTTTTTTTAGCATGTGCAATGAGTTCTCACAAATCTTCCAGCTGTGTCAGTTTGTGATGGTAAGTGCTTTTAATTTCTTTTTTTAAGATAACAATTAATTATAGGAATATAATTATTTATAGTTATGTTTTTATTGCAGGAAAATTCCCAAAATGCCCCACTTGTACATGCAACTTTGGAAACGTTGCTCAGATTTCTTAACTGGATTCCACTGGGATATATTTTTGAGACCAAGTTAATCAGCACATTAATTTATAAGGTATAGTGAATACATTTCAGTTGTATTTATCACTGGATAGTTGCCTATGTTCTTGTAACTTGTAATGCTCTTTCATATAGAAAAGCCATTCAATATTCATAGCTATAACCAACCTTGTTTCTAAGATGAGGAAACTGCTCAGGAGAACTTTTCCATTGTTTCAGCTAGTATGCCCATCTCCTAAAATCCTAAGCAATTATAAATCTTGGGTCCTTTTTAGACTACACAGAAAACATGATGTCCTTAAAAGTCATATAATAGGTCCTAGGAAAGTTACTAAGCAACTTAGTTTTTTAGATGTCTGAGGACACATCAAAAGAAATCACAATTTGCTCCTAAAGTGTTTACTGTCTATTGGATGGATAATGAAATTTCTTTAAAATATATGTGCAAAACAATACGTATCACCCATTTATCTTTTCTTCTCTGTGTTCCTGATTGTTAAATCCTGTATTTTTTTAAATTGTTAATTTTAAGTGTGTCAGGCCATCTAATTGTATAGCCTCCTTTTTTTTTTTTTTTAAATAGTTCCTGAATGTTCCAATGTTTCGAAATGTATCTCTGAAGTGCCTCACTGAGATTGCTGGTGTGAGTGTAAGCCAATATGAGGAACAATTTGTAACGCTATTTACACTGACAATGATGCAGCTAAAACAGGTAATATAATACTGTTAAAACCTGACTAAATAATTTTAGTTCCTTAGAAAAAGTTGGGTTGGAGTTGAACCATATCATAATAGATCAGCTATAATGTGATTATATGTTTGTTACATAAAATTAAGAGTAAGCTAGAAATTTTTATGAACATTTTGAAAATTCCTTGAAATTCATTCTGGGAGTATTGTGGTAATTTATTACTACAGAATTCAGAAGCTTGGAAACCTTGGTTTAGTATCAGCTCTGTTTTTGACTATATCTCTGAAATGAAGAGATTTCCAGTCCTAGTGTGATTAGGTATATATGAAATTATCTAGAAGGTTAATCATAATACTACATTACTGTATATGTAATCTGAATGAATTAATTGAATATTTTTACATTTTAAATAACACTAAGGAGGGAAATGCCTGATATAGGGGAAAATTTAGAGGATAATCTTGGAGGAAATCTTATTACTTGGGACATTTTTTTAAAAAATCAAAAGCTAGGACACAAAGATAGAAAAACAGGTATAACAGATCCCCAGGAGTTCTAGTGAAGAAGAAGCTGTTGAATTCTGTATGTTTTAATATTAGTAAAAGTATGTGATGGAATCAAATGTAGAGTGTTTTGTTGTTGGTTTTAAAATGCAGACTAATGGTTCCTTTTAAACTTGCAGATGCTTCCTTTAAATACCAATATTCGACTTGCATACTCAAATGGAAAAGATGATGAACAGAACTTTATTCAAAATCTCAGTTTGTTTCTCTGCACCTTTCTTAAGGAACATGGTCAACTTATAGAAAAAAGATTAAATCTCAGGGAAACACTCATGGAGGTAGGCTTTGTGGAGCCTTTGGGTTCTGAAATTCTTTACATAATAAAAAAAGTGTGCCGTTGTTCTAAAATCTTTGTACCTTTTGACATAACTTCTACACAGTACTTGTCTGTGCAATATTAAGTCTTGTCAGTTCTGAATTATAAGGTGAGTTTCATGATTTTGTGTTCTACATAATGCCAGATAAATTTATAATCAAAATTAAATTCCTAAAGGGAGACATGTCATTTCTAAGATTGAAAGTCCAAAGACCTTGTTTTAAAATTAGTGTAATTCACATAACATAAAACTGTCCATTTTAAAGTATACAATTCAGTGGTATTTAATACCTTCACAGTATTGTTAGCCATCATCTGTCTATTCCAGAACATTTTCATTCACCCACAAAGGATGATGGTACCCATTGAAATAGTAGCTGCTTTGTTCTGCTCAACCCCTGGCCCTTAGCGACTACTAATTTGTTCTCTGTCTGTGTGGATTTACTTATTCCGAACCTTTCATATCAATGGGATCATAATATATGGTATTTTATAATAGGCTTCTTTGACTTAGCATATTTTCAGGGTTCATCCATGTTACAGCATGAATCAGTACTTCATCACTTTTTATGGATGAATAATATTCCATTGTATGGCTATATCACATTTTTAATAGTTTTGGTCCTCTGTGTAGGCCCTTCATTATATGTTGTTGGTATCAGAAGTGGAGGAAACAGAAATCTTTAAGATTTGTCTTGAGTACTGGAATCATTTGGCAGCTGAACTGTATAGAGAGAGCCCCTTCTCTACATCTGCCTCTCCATTGCTATCTGGAAGTCAACATTTTGATGTTCCTCCCAGGAGACAGCTGTATTTGCCCGTGTTATCCAAGGTAACAGTCAAGTGGGTGGTTGAGTGCTCTTCCTGTTGCTTACTGTGATTTTGAGGAGTAAAGGCAAATACTGGCTTTTTTTTTTTTTTTTTTGGGTGAGGAAAATCAGCCCTGCGCTAACATCTGGTGCCAATCCTCCTCTTTTTTCTGAGGAAGACTGGCCCTGAGCTAACATCCGTGCCCATCTTCCTCTGCTTCATATGGGACGCCGCCACAGTGTGGCTCGACAAGCAGTGTGTTGGTGTGCGTCCGGGATCCGAACCGGCGAACCCCGGGCCGCCGCAGCGGAGCGCGCACACTTAACCGCTTGTGCCACTAGACCGGCCCCCAAATACTGGCTTTTAATTTTTGGCTAGTCTGTCCAAATAAATAAGCTACAAAAAGAGAATCCAGCAACTTCTCCATGCATGTTGAAAACTAGACCATGAAAAGGATTGGTTTAAGAGTGCTGATTCTCAAAAGTGTGCTCCTTCTACAAGCAGCACTAGCACCACCTGTTAGTTTGTTAGAAATGCAAATTAAGAGACCACCCACCAGTCGACTAAATCAGTCTCTGTGGATGAGACACAGGAAGCTTAACAGTTGATTTTTATTCCTAATAAAGTTTGAAAACCATTGTTGTAGAATTACATTTCAGATATGTTTATTTTATATTGTGTGAATGATTTTGTTTATCTTGGTGTTAAGTGCTTATCTTAATTTTTGTTTTCTGCTACATTTGCTGTGTCTGATTTCAAAGATCTAACAGATTTTTCTTATTTATTGTTGAATAGGTCCGTTTGTTGATGGTTAGTCGTATGGCTAAACCAGAGGAAGTATTGGTTGTAGAAAATGATCAGGGAGAAGTTGTAAGAGAATTCATGAAGGATACAGATTCCATAAATTTGTATAAGAATATGAGAGAAACATTAGGTAAGTTAATAAATACTATCAATTTAATCTTTATCTTTGTAATTCTATTCTGGGGTAAAAATAATTTTTAGGAAATGTGGTATGTTTAATTTCTGAATGTATTAATAGCCATTTTTATTAATAGGCCATTATTCTTTAGTAAAAATCTTTTTGCTCATTAAGTTTCACATTTGAAACATCTGGAATTTTTTTCTTTCCTTTGTAGTTTATCTTACTCATTTGGATTATGTAGATACAGAAAGAATAATGACTGAGAAGCTTCACAATCAAGTGAATGGTACAGAGTGGTCATGGAAAAATTTGAATACATTGTGTTGGGCAATAGGCTCCATTAGTGGAGCAATGCATGAGGAGGATGAAAAACGATTTCTTGTTACTGTTATAAAGGTATGCAAGTGATATGTATGAACTAGAATTGTTAGATAAGCGTATTTTATAATTACAAGTAACTGAAATTTGTCTTATTTTACAGGATCTATTAGGATTATGTGAACAGAAAAGAGGCAAAGATAATAAAGCTATTATTGCGTCAAATATCATGTACATAGTAGGTCAATATCCAAGATTTTTAAGAGCTCACTGGAAATTTTTGAAGACTGTAGTTAACAAGCTGTTTGAATTCATGCATGGTATTTACTCTTTATTTAATATATGTTGTTTTGTTGAACAAAAAAACCTAAAATTTCTCTTGACAATTTTTTGATAAATGTTATGTTTTGTTTTGTTTTGATAGAGACCCATGATGGAGTCCAGGACATGGCTTGTGATACTTTCATTAAAATAGCTCAGAAATGCCGCAGGCATTTTGTTCAGGTTCAGGTTGGAGAAGTAATGCCATTTATTGATGAGATTTTGAACAACATTAACACTATAATTTGTGATCTTCAGCCTCAACAGGTATGCAGAGCACTAACCATCTTTTTCTTAGAAAGTTAACCACTGTTTTAATCAGAATTCATTAATGGGAATAGAAAGAATGCCACTATTGGAATTAGTTCAGGTGTCTCTGTGGTTAAGTTTTCATAGTGAGGCAGAAATTGAACCAGAAGTTTGTTAGGCTGTTTTCCTACATAATATAAATTATTTCTGACATTTTAATAAGATTACTTTCAGTACGTATGTGAAATTGTGGTTTTCCTTATTATGGTGCATAAAAGTAAAATATATGCCTTTTAATATAGGTCCATACGTTTTATGAAGCTGTGGGGTACATGATTGGTGCACAGACAGACCAAACAGTACAAGAACATTTGATAGAAAAATACATGCTACTCCCTAATCAAGTTTGGGATAGCATAATCCAGCAGGCAACCAAAGTAAGTTTTATTACTTTTAATAGAAGTGGTAATGGAATTTAAGAGGACAGTGTTATTTACAAAAATATCAAATTCAGTACCTTTGACATGCGTTTTTGATCCGTAAGTGCTTTTGTGTGTGCCTTTTGCACATTTTTTAAAACTTGTATATTCTGTTTTGTTGGTAAATTGGGAAGGTTTCACTCTATTCATTGTAGGTATAGTTAAGAAAGACTTCTGTGTGTTTTACCATTTAGGATTCTAAAGGTGATGGTTTGCAGTAAAGTGTGTAGTCATTTTGCTTTAATAATTACAGGGATGAATCTCATGTGATAAATGGAATTTGTTTTTTATCCTTCACAGAATGTGGATATACTTAAAGATCCTGAAACAGTCAAGCAGCTTGGCAGCATATTGAAAACAAATGTGAGAGCCTGCAAAGCTGTTGGACACCCTTTTGTAATTCAACTTGGGAGAATTTATTTAGATATGCTTAATGTATACAAGTGCCTCAGTGAAAATATTTCTGCAGCTATCCAAGCTAATGGTAAGTGATTCTGAATTTTTATGGAATGTTGTATAACAAATCAGTTCTTCATTCACTGCCTTAGTGTAAGCGTTCAGTATTTCTCACAATATTAAATTAACCCTCTCACTTCCTAGATGACCCCAATTTTTTTAACCAGTTGCATGCCCCTTTCCCTTATAAAATTAGTCTTAGTTTATTTTCCCAATAAATTCATTTGTGTACCCTTGTCTTTAAGTTTTTTAGTGATAGATGGAAACTAATAGGATTTGAAGCACATGTAACTACCAATGTAGAATTTTAGTTGTCAAGTTGGATTCCACTTGATTGTATCTTTTAGGTGAGATGGTCACAAAGCAACCGTTGATTAGAAGTATGCGAACAGTAAAAAGGGAGACTTTAAAGTTAATATCTGGTTGGGTGAGCCGGTCCAATGATCCACAGATGGTAAGTGAGATGTTGTGCTTTCTGTTTTTTGAATTGATACTATATTCTCCAGAATATGGTATATCTCTTTATTCATTTAGCCAACTTAAAGGTAATTTAGATGTCTACATTTGGTATTACTTTATAACATTCTATTTATTGGATTCTTTTAGTACTTTAAAATACTACCAGTTGTATACCATCTTCCAAAGAAACTGTTGCTAGTGGGGGGGGGTGATATGTAAAAGGACAGCTTAGAAGATGAGGTCATTTTTATTTTTTCCATGGATGGATAGAGTTCAGATGAAATTTTTGTTCCTCATGACTTTCAAAGCAATTTATAAAGCTGTCATTACTTTGCCTTTTCAGTGAGAGTATGTGCTTTCCCACTTGAAAGTTTGAAAGTCTCTTTTACTCTCTTACTCATTTTAGTCTTAAATCATTTTCAGAAAGAGAAATGGTTTTCAAAGACTAAACGAGCCCCTTAACTTGGAAAAATGTGAATTATTTTTATTATACCTTTTCATTCTCTTGATCCTTGGAACATAACAAAAAGTCTTACAGTCTTATCACTGCTATGTGGAAATCGTGTTTTACAAGTATGCTATTTACTTCCATAATTTTGAAATTTCAATATTGTTCTATTGATAAGGAATTTTTCAGGAAACTTGTTCAGAAAACAGTTGTCAGATTGTCAAGGTATCAAACTTTAAATATTGAAAGGTTTTAACATGTATGTTGTGACATCAGCACTATATTTAAAATTGGAAAGTAAAGGGTAGGATGAATTGAAGGAATTGTGAAGTTCATAAAGTACAATAGCTTGCAAATATCAGGAGTATTAGTGGTAATAATAATAAGGGGGAGGGTATCATTATATTTTACAACTAAGATTTATATTGAGGTTTAGGGCAGTGAATTCAAAGATATTTGAAAACACTTCACAGCCAGTTGGCAGGGAAAGAATTATTTCAGTCACTATTAAGAGTAGGAGTGAGAACCAGTCCTGAGAAAGACCAAATGGCTAATTAGAAAAATAATTTTGTGCTTATCCTTCAATTCTTACTAGACCTGTTTTGTATAGTAGGACACTACTAGCACTAATAATGTTCAGTTAAATGAAACATTATTTGTATTTATTGATGCATCTTAATAGAGAACCTAGAAAAAAAGCATAGAAGTTACACTTTAATAGGACTCTGTTTATTGAAAGTCATAGAAACCCACACAGTCTTTCTGGTACAGGTCCAGTTTTTTTTTATGAGAGCAAGTGCTGGTTATCATTTGTGTTTATTAAAATGCTTACAAGTTGGGGCCAGCCCCGGTGGCCTAGTGGTTAAGTTCAGCGTGCTCTGCTTTCGTGGCCCGGTTTTGGTTCCCTGGGCACAGACTTACACCACTCTGTTAGCAGCCATGCTGTGCTGGTAGCACACGTACTAAAAAGATAAAGGAAGATTGGTACAGATGTTAGTTCAGGGTAAATCTTCCTGAGGGAGAAAAAAATAACTTACTTACCAGTTAGCACTCATTAAGTTAAAGAAACCATTGATTTGAGGGTGTCTACTTTTGGTCAGATAAGAGTACCTTGATTTTTATAGACATTATCCATTGCAGAAACTGATATAATCTTGGTTGGAGAACTTTTTTTTTTCCTTTTAGGTTATTTATCTCACATATACAGTATCCCTACAATCCTGGTCCTGCCACAGTAACTTGGAGCCAGTCACTTGATTTGGGAACTCAGTTTCCTTAGTAGTTATAGATTCAAACTACACTTTGTCCATAGCCTTCCCAATCGATTATGATTTCTTGGTTTCCTTTGGTAAAAATTTTTAGTGTACAAAAACCTAATCAGAGGACTGAAGTTTCCAGTTTTTAGCAGATGATCAACCTAAATCTTATAGACAACACTGACCTAGTGGTTTATAACAGTTAGCAAGTGCCTAGAAGGTTTTTTTGTGTGTGTGTTTTTAACAGGTAGCTGAAAATTTTGTGCCTCCTCTGTTGGATGCAGTTCTTATTGATTATCAGAGAAATGTCCCAGCTGCTAGAGAACCAGAAGTGCTTAGTACTATGGCTATTATTGTCAACAAATTGGGAGGACATATAACAGCTGAAATACCTCAAATATTTGATGCTGTTTTTGAATGCACATTGAATATGATAAATAAGGTATGTGATTTACAGTTCAATTATATAATGGGAATTTCTGCAGTACATCCTTAACTCTTTAAAGCATAAATGATATCTATGAGTGTAGCTTCAGTTAAACATATTTGATCTTCTAGATCAGGGAAATACTTGTTTTGTGTTGTTGTAATTTACTACAAAAAAATCATAATATGGGGCCAGCCCGGTGGCGCAAGCAGTTAAGTGCATGCGCTCCGCTGTGGTGGCCCGGGGTTCACGGGTTCAGATCCCGGGTGCGCACCAACGCACTGCTTGTCGAGCCATGCTGTGTCGGTGTCCCGTATAAAGTGGAAGAAGATCGGCACGGATGTTAGCCCAGGGCCAGTCTTCCTCAGCAAAAAAGAGGAGGATTGGCAGAAGTTAGCACAAGGCTGACCTCCTCACACACAAAAAAAAATCATAGTACAAGTGGAGTGAATTTGATAGATTGTAACCTTTATTCAGATAGCGGTTAGCATTTATTGAAAACTTCCTGCATTTTAGGCATGAAGAATTTAGTGGTATTAATTTGTTTAAATTAAAAAGGCAGGTCTGCATTTTTAGTTAGAAAATTTTAGTATATGCTTATAAGAAATGGGAAAATACATTTACCAAGAAGAAAGAAAAACATAGATGTAAGTGTATAAATTTGTACAGTAGCAAACAATTTTTCTAATCTTATTAGTGGTCTCAAAGTCACTAAAGTGGTAGTAGTAGTCTCAGAGTTCAGAAAACCTGATGTTCTTTCTGTGGGTTTTGATGAGTTCTCTTTATAATAAGATGACCTTGTGTTTCTTCATTTTGGTAATTCATTAGTGTAATAAATGGTGATTTCATCTTCCATGAGAGGTGAATTATATTGTCTTTGGGTTTGCTTTCAGGAGGCCATACATCTTTCGGGCTCCACTAATAACTCTAAACATTTATACTGAATTAGGGCTTACTTTTTCCCTCCCATTTAAGATAATTAAGGCATTGAAACTTTATTTTCTTCCCACCATTTATTTTTAGGACTTTGAAGAATATCCTGAACACAGAACAAACTTTTTCTTACTACTTCAGGCTGTCAATTCTCATTGTTTCCCAGCATTCCTGGCTATTCCACCTGCACAGTTTAAACTTGTTTTGGATTCCATCATTTGGGCCTTCAAGCATACTATGAGGAATGTCGCAGATACAGGTAAATACATGAAATGATGTCCTTTTGTTCGTTTGCCTACCAATCCACAAACTATACAGACTCGTATAGACAGAGGTATAGTTGTAGACAGGTATCACTTATTGTCAGGGTTTTGTTTGAGTACATCAGTTTCATATACAGGTCTGAGTAAGTCCTAAAAACAGCTTAATCGCCTGTTCCAGAGTGAGTCTATAGGTAGGATTGAGTTATGGGCATAAAATTCAAGGTAGGGAGAACACTTACCCATATCCTCACCAGTAAGTGTTTCCTTTTCCCCCATAACGTTTTTCCTCTTGGCACTACAGATCAACTAACAATAAAACAAAAGAACATTTCTAGCAGGAGTGTTTAACCTTTGTTTTGTTTTTAAATAGTAATTGGTTTGTGTAATAGAAATATCAACTTAGTTTTACTGTTTTGGGAGTGGATGTGAAGGGAATCAACTAAACCTTCAGAAATGGTTATTCTGAACCCTTCAGAATAACCGGTAATGGTTATTAGATTATAGTCTATAAGCAAGCAGGCATTGATTCAAATTGAATTCCATTACTGATTGAAGATAATTTAAGGAAATAATTGTTAGTCATCAGCAAAAAAGAACAGAGAATGGGCTTTGAACCTATTAGTTTAATAGCTGAAATACTATCATGAGTGTTAGTCAGTCTGTAATAACTTTGTTGGTATTCTGTGTATTTTAGGCTTACAGATACTTTTTACACTCTTACAAAATGTTGCACAAGAGGAAGCTGCAGCTCAGAGTTTCTATCAAACTTATTTTTGTGATATTCTTCAGCATATCTTTTCTGTTGTGACAGACACCTCACATACTGCTGGTGAGAATTTTAAAGCCATAAAAATGTTAATTGTTTCAGTTGTTATTACATCTTGGAGTTAATAATGTTTTTCTCATCAACAGGTTTGACAATGCATGCGTCAATACTTGCATATATGTTTAATTTGGTTGAAGAAGGAAAAATAAGTACACCATTAAATCCTGGAAATCCAGTTAACAACCAAATGTTTATTCAGGAATATGTGGCTAATCTCCTTAAGTCTGCATTCCCTCATCTACAAGAGTAAATATACTTTTTAATAAACTTAAGTTTTTCAGTTAAAAAAAAGTGATTATTTACGTCATTGTGTTTTGATTTGCAGTGCTCAAGTAAAGCTCTTTGTGACTGGGCTTTTCAGCTTAAA